>NC_083575.1:94898486-95105986 GCF_027579695.1 Neoarius graeffei | reverse complement strand
TATGAGTTACTATATCCTTCCTGGCAAAAAATCTTGAACCACGAATCTGTCCATTTCCCTCTGACCCTCTCTTATCAACAAGGTGTTTGTTTCCGCCCACAGAACTGTCGCTCACTCAATCAAAAAAAGTTTTTTGTTTTCCGCGCCATTCTGTGTAAACTCTAGAGACTGCTGTGTGTGAAAACCCCAGGAGGAGATCAGCAGTTTCTGAAATACTCAAACCGAAAATACTCATCTGGCTCAAACCAACACCCATACCACAGTGAACGAAAATCACACTTTGAAATCACAATTTTTCCCATTCTGACGTTTGAACATCATGAACATTAACTGAAGCTCTTGATTTGTATCTGTGTGATTTTATGCATCAAGGGATCGGCTGATTAGAGAACTGCATCAAACAGCAGGTGGATGTGCGGGGTGTTCCTAATAAAGTGGCCGTGAGCGTATATTATAATATTGAAATAATTCATTCTGATAAATTATGAATAATTGCTAACAGAAGTCACGACATAATGCTTCCTGCTAGTTTCACTTCCTGATTAGCCACATTAGTATGACTGACAGTAAATAAAAACTGTTTTTATTTATACATCCTTTGGCTTTCTTTTCTTTTCTTCCAACAATATTTTGACATTTTTCAGCTGTAAACACAAACACGAACAAGCAGGCTGAAGCTAACTGCTAAATTTTGTTCATTCTAAGTCAAAACACCAATGCTGACTGACTGACTGACACATGATCCTGAATGCTAATCAACTCCGTTTCTCGAATGAACGTGAACAATAAGATGCAAGACGACATTTCTGGAGCTTCGTTCCCCTTGGAATGGTTGATATTGATCATCGCTGAGACAAAGAGAAGACATTTTGGGAATTTTAAACATCAATGTTGATAGTTATAGCGTTTAAAGAGACAGCTTGAAGCAGATCGGTGCAGCATGGCTAAGTCGTGAATGATACAGGAAGGTTAGCTGGAGTTAATAAATTAAAACACAAAAACCGAGAGCTAACCGATGATAATGGTGTTGTAGGAAACTTGTTCTATGTTTTTGCCGTCGTTGTAGAAAGCCAGGTGCCAGATTCCTGAGTCGAGGAAGCGGATGAACTCGGCCTCGTGGACGTTCACAGATCTCGTTCTCCTCAGAGATCCCCCCATTTCCACCAGTCCTCGCTTCTCCTTCGCGATCAAACGACTGCCGTCCAGCAACTCCACAAAGTCGTACTGTACATAACAAACACAACACAAAAAAAAAAACAGGAATATGAGCAGAAAATACTCGCTCAACTTAACTATTCAAGCAATTGTAGCATTGCTAGTCAACTAACAAGCTAGCTACGGACTGAAATTAGCAATATACAGTACTGTGCAAAAGGCAAACTTTTTTTTCATACAAACTTTGTTATAGATTTCTATTTTATGACTTCTACATTATTGAGTCAAAACATTACAAAAACATTTTAGAGTCCAAACGTTTGTTTTTCATCCAGCACAAAATTAAACATTACAGAAAAAAAAAAAAAAGTTCGTATCTGAGCAGCATATTCCATAAGAGAGCATTTTTCAGATTAAAAAGAAAACCTAATGAAGGCTGCTGGGTTTTGGTGTAAAATGAAGAAGTGAGTGTGACAGTCAAAGTGTCCAGAAGAACTGTGGCTGGTTCTGTAAGATGCTCAGGAAAACCTACAGATCATTTCCGCATAAAACTGACCTCACTGGACCTGAGACGGATTTTTTTTTTAAAGCAAAGGGCCGTCTCACACCAAATATTGACTTTGCATTTATTCACTTATTATGGCTCACTGCTTACTGTTTATCATATTTTTTTAATGTTGAAACATTTAATTTCATTATTTTTAAGTTGTTTTTGGTCGACAGCATTTCTTTAGATGTGCCTACACTGTAAAAAAAAAAAAAATTAGTCAAGCCAACATAAAAATGTAACGCAACCTGATGCCAAAGGATTTTGAGTAAACTCAACTCCGGGCCAAATAGTTGTACGGACTTGCTCTTTTAAATCGACACAGATGAGTATTTTATGTTGACCTTACTTTATTTAGCAAGTTCAGTGCATTCAAATTGTGATGTTGAAATAAATTGAAATAATCATTCCAATTAACTTGGAAAAGCAAGTTGGCACAAAAAACATTAAGCTATCCTAAATTATTCTTTTTAAAGATTTTTGGGGGGGCTTTTTCCACCTTTATTGGATAGGACAGTGTAGAGACAGGAAATGAGCAGGACAGAGACAGGGAGGGATGGGGAAATGACCTCGGCTTGGAATCGAACCTGGATCCCCCGATTTATGGTATGGTGCCTTATCCACCTGAGCCACAACGCCCCAAAATGTTCGTTTAAGTTCACATAGAAGAGTATTTTATGTTGAGTTGACCTGACTTGCCTTTAGAAGTTCAGTCCAACAAACTGTTTAGTTGAAATAAATTGAAATAATAATGCCAATTAACTTAGAAGAGCAAGTTGGCACATCATGGTTCTAAGTTGAGTTTACTCAAAATCCTTTGGCAGCAGGTTGCGTTACATTTTTAAGTTGGCTTGACTATTTTTTATTTTTTTTTACAATGATTTTTTACAATGATTAAATTTTTTAGTTAACACAAACCTCTCAACACTTAAGTTCTACTTCACTTTGCCTATTATTACACAAACAGAAACAAATACCGACATACGAGGAGGGAATTCCCTGGCCTCTGTTGAGGAAAGCTTAGTCTAGACTCCTATACAACGTCTCGTGTCAGTTTCCACGGACTTCTCACTCCACCCGACCGTTGAAACTTTCGAACTTGTGAAGTGCGCATGCGCAGTGGCATCGGTTAAGGGGCGTCAATCAGCACTTGAATATATAAGTTCACTTAACTTAATTTTCCAATTCCTATGAACTTGTGGCGAAGGAAAGGCATCTCAACTATTTTTTTTTTAGTTACTTGAACAATTAGAAGGGAAATTTGTTCATTCAACTTAGAATCCTTTTTTCACTCAACAATTTTGCAAGTTACATTTTTTACAGTGTAAGACTTTTGGACAGAGCTGCAGCCTTCTAGCACGTACATAATACATTTTTTATCGACAATGTAAATTTATAATGATGATGAAAATAGGACAAAATTGTCAGGAATGTCAACATTTTCCTAAAAAAAAAAGGGCTAAAATTACACTTAACTGCCAACCAAACTTCCCCGTGTTGAGATGCATGAACAAAGCTGTCAGAAGGATTTCAACATTCAGATTCATGAATACCACAAGAGGGTTTTGTTGTTGTTGTTTTTTTGTAAACACAACTTAAACACAGTGATTAGTCATGTATGCTAACGCTACCTTTCAACTAAATAACAAACTGAAAATAACGGTACTCTTTTGTCATTCATTAAAAAAACACTGTTCTTCTCATGTCGATAAACAGCGAAAATATTGCTAACACGCACTGCAATTATTATGTAACACAAAAATGCTAATGTGCGTACAATACAAACAAAGCTAAGATGAATGTAATGCATAGAGTTAAACGTTGCTAAAGTAAAATATTAATACACATGCCAAAACAAGAAAGTAAAAAAGCACAGGCCAAGGAAAAAAAAAGATATTTTGTATGAGATAGACTTGTAGTTTTTCTTCTTTGCACAGGGCTCGACATTAACGGTAGTCCGACTGTCTGAGACAACCGAATGTTTGGTCAAGTCTGCATCTGCCTGTCTGACAGGACAAGTTGAATATTTGTTGAAAATCACCATTTTTATAGAAATTATTCAAGAGTTACATCAATAAAGTTCCAACAAAACTAGTTCAATCCCCTCAGTGATCCGGCCGTGTTATTGTTTACGAAATTCCAGGGAAGCCGAGTACAGCAGGTGTGTGTATAAAAATAACCACAGCGTCATCTCGAATTATAGATTATTAGACTTTCAAATCACTGAAATCAGAGAAATGGTGATCAAATACCTTAATAAAATAAATATGTGTGGTGAATCTTCATTTCATTTGGACATTCAGTGTATTTTTCTTTTGTATGGTTCACATTAACCATCACAAATGTTGTAAATCATTCTATGCACATTCACTGGATATGCGCAATCGTGCGTGCTGATTGGCTACTTTACTACAGTATGAGGATATCAGCTCATATACCATGAGTAGAGAAAAACAAAATGGCGGCGCGTGTTGCTGAACCAACCGAGGACGAAATAAAAACTCTACTCAAAAACAAAATTGTTATCAAGTATTTAAAAGAAACAGAAATAGCTAAAAGAATATAGTCCTCCCCCCCCAAAAAAAACAAATCCCTCCTGTTCCACACACCAGTCCAGTTGGTGGCAGTAATGCACCTTTAAGTTGGTTTGCCAATTGCCAAAAAACCCTAAAGAAGAACCCCCCCCCCCCCAAAAAAAAGCAACAAAATACAGAATAAAAGTATTTGATGGTAAGAATGTAGCTTTTTTAATTTTTTCAATCATTATTATTATCATCGCATTTTTCACAAATTGCTCGTCATTTCACAAGTTTGTTTACATTCTAAGCGGAAATGATTTTGACGGACGTTTTATATAAAGTTTTTATTTATTGAATTTGCAAAAAATAAAAATAAAAATACTCTGTTTCTCAAAATTCAATGAATGTGGATAGGATAAAACAGTTATTCCACTCAATCTCGTCATACATGGATTATAGTCAACTTGGTGCGACGCGCCTCGTCGCTTATCAGATCATGTGCGACTCAATATCATGGAATAACTGTTAAATATTTCAGGGGAATTTTACGACGGCGCCGAACTCACTCACGGTTTGTTTTCATTCACAGTGTGATTCTGTCGCCCTCATCATGTCCAACTTGTTTTCTTTAAATTAATTTATACTTCAGGTTTGAGTGGATTAATCAGGATTTAACTTTATTTCCTGCAGAAGCTTTGAATGTGGGCGAGTCTAAAACTCTTAAAACTGCACATCAGGGAAGGGGTTAGAACACACACACACACACACACACACACACACACCGTAATGGGGCTTTGGATAGTTTCTGTTTATTGTTACAGTTAAAGTTTGAGTTTTATTGAAAAATTATAAATCATTAAAGCAGAATGATGATCATAACTATACCTGCTTTTTGATAAACTTTGTTAATCACTTTCCTTTTGTTGAACTAGTAAATAAGAGGGAATAAAAAGATTCTGGTCAGGACAAGTGTTACTGCTTATCCGACTGGACGAGTCGATTAAAGAGTTAATGTCGAGTCCTGTAGTATCGATTCAAAACCAAAAAAACTTAGCATAATACCTGAACCTGAGGGAAAACAACCATGGAGTAAATTTAATTTTTCAGCAGCCATTTTAAAATGACACACATGCTCAGTCAGGTTTACACAACCATCAGCACAAACGAGACACTAAACAGTCGATAATTAATCCATAATCCTAAATATAATCTGACAAAATACACACAAACACACACACACAGAGGTGAAAAAGTCCCTCGTAGTTAATCACCTATTTATCACCCAACAATCATGTTCAATCACACTGACATGCTATTCGCTATATTACACAAATTAGCCTTTCATCTGTGTGTAATTAAACATACAGCGACACACAAACACACACTTGCTGTAAACCTGAGTGACACTGAGACGTTCCTTCAGGCACTGATAATAACTTCCAAAAATAACAATACGATCGTTCTCAATTAAACATCATGTCACAGTAAAAAGCTAACACGCACGCGCGAATGCTATTTGTACTGTTAAACACCACATTAAACATCATTGTCTCATCAAGAAACACTTCAGCCAGGAATTAAACACACACACACACACACACACACACACACACACACACTAGGCCTTTTACCTCAGGTCTCTCCAATCAGCCAGGAGCTTCTCTTTCTTTTCTTTAATCACATGACAGGTACCAACCAGAGAGGGCGGAGGTCATCATGTGCTTCCTTCGAGGAACGACACCAGCCGAATGCATCTTTTCAGCTGCTAAGGGGTGATGTTACACACCCGGAGGAAAGCGCTATCCGCCCACCTCCGCATACATGAGCTCATAGACGCCTGTGATTGGCTCACATCGCTGTAATTGACAGGCGCGAGAGAGTACGCCACTCCATGTGTAGCTAACAGGTATAGCTAACAAACAAGCTGAACTCACTTTTGTAGAAAAAGCGAAGATTAAAATAAATGCAACTTTGCCTTCAAACTTTAGGCCACACCCATATTAGCGCTCAGGATTAAAGTGATTTTAAGATAAGAGTTTTAGCTCCATGGCTTACTTTTATCCGTATTTATAGATAGCAGCAGGCTAGGTTAGCTTTCACTCGCTAGGTCAGCTTTCACACTCACAAAGTTAGCTTTCTCACTTGAGGTTCGTGTTCTCACTACTAAATTAGCTTTCTCACTCACTCGATTAGTTTTCTTACTCACTAGGTTAGCTTTCACTCTTCAGGTTAGCCTTCTCACTCACTAGGTTAGCGTCCACTCTTTAGGTTAGTGTTCTCACTCACTAGATTAGCTTTCTCATTCACCAAATTAGCTTTCTCACTCTTTAGGCTAGCTTTCTCACTCACTAAATTAGCCTTCTCACTCACTAGGTTAGCATTCACTCTAAGTTAGCGTTCTCACTCACTAGGTGAGCCACCTCACCCATTTGGTTAGCTTACACTCACTCGGTTAGATTTCTCACTCACTCAGTTAGCTTTTGTTGGCTATGTTCGCCATGGAATTAGCATTAGCCTCTTGCGTATATAGAAAACAGGAAAGAGCACATCACAATCCGGTGTTTTGAGGATTTTTTTTTTTTAGATTTTTAAGAGGCTCTTGACTTTTAAATGCTTGGAGAGGGGCTCTCTCCTGCCTTCAGACAAGCTATCCAGAGAGAGAGAGAAAGAGAGAGAAACATACAGAGATAGAGGCACAGAGAGAGAGATAAAGTGGAGAAAGATAGAACGAGGCAGGGTGAAAGAGACAAACAGATACCGAGAGGGAGCGAGATGAACAGACAAATAGACAGAAAGAGGGATAGATGGAGGGAGAGAGAGAGAGAGAGAGAGAGAGAATCTGATACACGGCTTTGGCTGAGTTTTTTATCTCTGTTATTTCACACAACACATTTTTCTTATCCAAAAAAAAAAAAAACCAAAAGCAAGACGGAAACAAACAGACGGAGCCGAGGAAGAGAAAAGACGCCGTTTCGACCTGCGGAGGAGTCTGCAGACTTTAGTCCCGTCTCTTATCCGTCCATCCGTCAATATCCCTTCATCCCGTCCTTCTGTACAGCCTTAAAGAAACATATCGATTCATCTGTGGCAACTAAAGGGACCGAGCGGCACCGGGGCGTCTCTGCATATCGACTTCCATTACGGAGCTTTCAGCTGACAATTGACTCGATTAACAGGCTGCTCGTGGCATGACAGCTCGCCTGCACATCGCTGAAGTCAGACACTCGCCAGCGCTAGTCACACAGCACGGTCTCCATTAACTTGAGTAGCTAAAGTTACCAAGGACAGCTTTAATGAGCATAATGGGATTGATTAGTGTTAGCACGAGTTTTTCTGCCTCTTTATGCTAACTCTCTGAATTCACCCGAGCCTCAAGGTAAACAAACCACAACAACAAACTAACTAACTAACTAACTAACTAACTAACTAACTAACTAACTAACTAACTAACTAACTAACTAACTAACTAACTAACTAACTAACATCAATATAACATCTACAGGCGTCTAAGTCCCTGTGTATGTGTCAATTTATATGAGTCTCACAGCATGGCAGCAGAAAAAAGTGGGTGTGGCTTCACTTTGACTTGCTTCAAAGTTTCCAGTTTATAAAAAAGTATGAAAAAAACCCTCAAAATGCAGCTAAACTCACTCCTGAAGACTGATCTGAGGGCTGTCTGAGGGTGGGCGTGGCCTGATATTCTAATGAGAATGCATGATTGACAGCCCAGTGTCTGGGACTCCACCTGTGATGAGACTCAGTATTGTTAGCCTTGTGATGTTAATGCTAAGTCATTGACATCACTGACCCCTGCAGCTTGTGTGCTAATTCACTAATGAACGAATATATGTTCCTGTTAGATGTGTGTGTGGTTAGAGTTTGTGTGTTAGTTGTATGTGTGTGTGTTACCTGAGTGTGTGATGGTGGCAGGCCCTTGCGTCCATACACTCCAACGAGTGCGTCTCTCTGCAGCGAGATGTTGAACTTGAGGGACTGCGGCTGATCGATGAAGAGCTGCGAACGCCAGAACATTCCAGGAGGAACATCTTGCACTGCCCGTTTCCCCACATCCACCTCACCTGTGTCTATAGTGTTATTCTCCTGAACGTACACGCCCCCTTTACCTGCACAGAGAGAGGGAGGGAGAGAGAGAGAGGATTCATTCAGTCACAGTAATCCTTACAGCAAATGTCTGAAGCAAAGACATAAAAAGTCAGAAAAGTACAAATTAATTAATTAATATTCATTTTAAGAATCTCACAATTCTTTTTTAAATGCTTTCAAATATTGTTTATAACATTATTGTTTATAATAATAATAATAATAATAATAATAATAATGTTAGCAAAATGTACTATTGTTTCTCTTGTTAGTTTTATCCAGTTTAATAAAAATCATATTTTTAAAATTATATTTATATCATTTTAATTATTTTTAAACGTTTATCAGGTTTGTTCTGTATCTTAATGTGATTTAGTTAATAGTGTGCGTTATTGTTATTAGTTTTAATTATTAGTTAATATCACTATTTTCTAATTATTATTCTTTTTTATTATTAGTTTGAGTTTTTTGTTTTCTTTAGTTTGATCTTTTGTTTCTATTTTCTATTACTATTTATTCATTTTCATCATGAATTATTTTTAAAGTATGTGTAATTAATTTCTAATCATTATTTATACTATTTTCATAATTATTTATATTATAATTATCATATTTATTGATATTATTTTCATATATTTTTATCAGTTTAGTTCTGCCTTTTAATTAAATTTTGTTAGCTTCTATCGTTTTTCATTTTTTAATTCCATGTACGACTGTAGTGTGTAATAAACAACTGTAGTATGTAGTGAATGTAGTGTATAGTGTATGACTGGTGTGTATAGTGTATGACTGTGTGTAGTGTATAACTGCAGTGTTCAGTATATACACTACACACCACAGTGTATAACTGTAGTGTGTAGTGTATAACTGCAGTGTGTAGTGTATGACTGTAGTGTATAGTGTATAACTGCAGTGTGTAGTGTATAACTGCAGTGTGTAGTGTATGACTGTAGTGTGTAGTGTATGACTGTAGTGTGTAGTGTATAACTGCAGTGTGTAGTGTATAACTGCAGTGTATAGTGTATGACTGTAGTGTGTAGTGTATAACTGCAGTGTATAGTGTATGACTGAAGTGTGTAGTGTATGACTGCAGTGTATAGTGTATGGCTGTAGTGTGCAGTGTATGACTGTGTGTAGTGTCTAACTGCAGTGTATAGTGTATGAGTGGTGTGTGTAGTGTAAAACTGTGTAGTGTATAACTGCAGTGTTTAGTGTATGACTGTAGTGTGTCATGTATGACTGTAGTGAGTAGTGTATATAATGTATTGTGTAGAGAACAAATGTAGTGTCCGACTGTAGTGTGTAGTGTCTGACTGTAGTGTGCAGTGTATAATTATAATGTGTAGTGTGTGATTCAGGACACAGTCTAATCCAACCTGATTAGTTTTCTGTGTTGAGGTCTTTGCATTTGTCCAAAATCCTAAATATGAATTTAAAATGGATTTATGAATCATAATAACAGAACATCATTAAAAATATAGTATATGGGATTACTCTGGCTGTATGTCATCATCCACACATTTCCAGTTGAATCAACTTATGGACCAGACTGTATGCAACAGTGTGTGTGTGTGTGTGTGTGTGTGTGTGTGTGTGTGTGTGTGTGTGTGTGTGATGTCTAGCTTGTGAGCTTACTTGCTTGTTAAATAAAATGTCTCTCAGCCCAGAATTCGTAAGTCTCCCACACAAAGGATAATAAAAAAACAGCAAGTTAACACTTAGCTGCAGGTCATGCAAGGTTTTGTGGATTATATTGGATGGACTTAATGCAGACATACACCCACACTTCCTGCTAAATGTGTACCCCGGCCCCGTGGTTTGACCCAGACCAAGCTTCAGAGAAAAATGCTTGGCTCTCCAGTGTGTAATTTTTCAGAGGCGTTTTTGGAAATTGCACACAGTGCGTGATTACATGGACGCTCGTGTCCAAAAAATATGAGTCCACTACTGAGGCTTGTTTTCATTTTATGATTTATTTTACATTTTCCTCAGTTGCTCCTTATTATTCAAGAGGCCTTTATTTAAACCAGAGACAGATCCAATCCTGCATGAATTTTCTCTCCACACACTTGCCTTGTTTTTATTTTTCAAATTGTTGTGACAATATACCATGTAGTGTTAATTACTGCATTTACTGAACAACTAACACGTGATATGGACTCCATTATGCGTAAAATCTAATCTTCCTTATTGCTCTCAGCCAATAAGGCGCGTTGAAGTCTTGTTCGAGAATGATCATTGAATTACTTTTCAGTACGTGATGAAATAAAATAACAGTTCTTGGGAGTTGGACTCAGACTTTTGGTCCCTCTGTCTCTTTATATTGCATTATGGGAGACAGACGAGTCTGAGCTCATACACTCACTAATGGAAACCAGCTGGCATTAATACACCATTAATTATTCCATAAAGCGCTTAGCAGGCTAACGCAAAACCATCCTTTTGTGGCTGCACTCTGTCCCACTGACTCAGACCGTATCTTAAACTTTTATAGCAACATCGCTGTAACATTTATTTTAGAATAAACCTCCAAATCCATCTTATTTATGCCGATCTCAGCGATTAGCAATATAAACAACTCTGAAGGAAATGGAACATCAAAACCACTTCCCATGTGCTTCCTATTCAACAGTGGAAGGAAAAGACATAACACACTCATCATTTAAGTGGCTGCGGTTGCGAGAACACTGTTCCTAGGAAACTAGCAAACAAGGACGGCAAGCATGAGCTTGCTAATATCTGAAATTAACAGTTCAGCTAACTGGCACATGGAACTTAAAGCTCAAAACAGATTTATCAGCAATAACAACTTTTACCTTCAACGTTTTATTAAATTATTAACAAACTAGTCAGGGCACATAAAATAATGGTTTAACTAGCTAGTGCATGGCCGCTAATCTTTTATACAGGCAAAGTAAAGGCTCTGTGTTGATGAAAACAAGACAAAAATATTGGGAATATCAACATTTACCTCAGATGTGTTGGTACCTTGCTAAGGAAAGAATTAATATTAGCTAAATTAATTATAGAATTGAGCTAGCTATCATGTAACTGTTAAGTCTTTTATTATGGACAAAATGAAGGTGTAGTTACAATGGAAATGAAAAGAAAACACTAAGAATATCAACATTTACCTCAGACATGTTAATTACTAAACAAAAAAGACTATATATTAAGAAAAAAACTCTACACTCAAAATTACTGTTTAGCTAGCTAGCACATGGCGACTAATCTGTTATACAGACAAAATAAAGGTTCTGTGATGATGGAAGCAAGACAAAAAATATTGGGAACAGTAACATTTACCTCAGTTATGTTAGTAAATTGCTAACAGAATACCCAATGCACTTAAAATAACTTTAACTACATGGCTCATGGCTGCTAGTCTGTTATACAAACAAAACAAAGACTTAGTGACCATGGAAACAATGCAAAACATTATGAATATCAACATTTACCTCAGATTTGTTGGGTAGTTACTTAAAAAAAAAACTGTTTAGTTAGTTAGCACATAGCTATCAAGTAGTTTATATGGACAATGTAAACGGGTTGTGACAACTGAAACAAGGTACTATAAATGTTGAGAATAACAATTTTCACATTAGATGTGCTGGTAAATTATGACCAAATAATCAGTATACTTAAAAATGACTATTTAGCTGGCTAGCGCATGGTCACTAATCTGTATACAGACAAAGTAAAGGCTCTGTGTTGATGAAAACAAGACAAAAATATTGGGAATATCAACATTTATCTCAGATGTGTTGGTACCTTGCTAAGGAAAGAATTAATATGAGCTAAATTAATTATAGAATTGAGCTAGCTATCATGTAACTGTTAAGTCTTTTATTATGGACAAAGTGAAGGTGTAGTGACAATGGAAATGACAAGAAAACACTAAGAATATCAACATTTACCTCAGACGTGTTAATTACTAAACAAAAAAATACTATATACTTAAGAAAAAAAAAACTTTACACTCAAAATGACTGCTTAGCTCGCTAGCATATGACTGCTAATCTGTTATACAGACAAAATAAAGGCAATGTGATGATGAAAATAAGACAAAAATATTGGGAATATCAACATTTACCTCAGTAAATTGCTAACAGAATACATAATACAAGTAAAATAACTAACTACATGGCTGCCAATCTGTTATACAAACAAAATAATAAATATTTAGTGACCATAGAAACAGCGCAAAACATTGTGAATATCAACATTTACCTCAGATGTGTTGGTAAAATATGAAAAAAAAAACTTATTCTACAACTAAAATGATCGTGCAGTTAATTAGCACACAGCTGTCAAGTCTTTTCTATGAACAAGGTAAAGGCACAGTGATGGTGAAAGCAAGACAGAATCAATGAAAACATGAACATTTACCTCAGATGTGCTGGCAACTTGCTAAGAAAATAATTAATATGAGCCAAATTAATTATACAATTAAGCTAGTTATCATGTAACTGTTAAATATTTTATTATGGATAAAGTGAAGGTGTAGTGACAATGGAAATAAAAAGAAAACATGCACAATATGAACATTTACCTCAGGTGTGTTAATTACTTAAAAAAACGACTATATCCTTAGGAAAAAAAAACCCTCGAAACTCAAAAAGACTGTTTAGCTGGCTAGCGCATGGCCGCTAATCTGTTATACAGACAAAGTAAAGGCTCTGTGATGATAGAAACAAGTCACAAATACTGGGAATATCAACATTTACCTCAGACATGGTGGTAAATTACTAAGAAAATACTCAATACAGTTAATATTACCGTTTAGCTAGTTAGCACATCATTGTCAAGTCTTTTAATTACAGAAAAATAACAATAAAAGTAATAGTGGCAATAGAAACTAGACAAAAACAGAAATAGCAACATATACCTCATTTACCTCAGACATGTTGGTAACTTACTGGAAAAATAATCCTATGATGTAAATTATGATTAAGCTAGCTGTCAAATACCTCATACATCTTTTATTACAGACAGAGTAAAGGTGTAGTAACAAGGAAGTGTTGGAAGAAAGTCAAAAACAACATATCAATTTCAATGTTTACCTCAGATGTGTTAAATACTAAAATAAAACAAAATGTACATACTGAGGAAAAAAAAACCTCTTTACAGACAAAATGGCTGTTTAGCTACAGTGGTGCTTGAAAGTTTATGAACCCTTTAGAATTTCCTCTATTTCTGCATAAATATGACCTAAAACATCATCAGATTTTCACACAAGTCCTAAAAGTAGATAAAGAGAACCCAGTTAAACAAATGAGACAAAAATATTATACTTGGTCATTTATTTATTGAGGAAAATGATCCAATATTACATATCTGTGAGTGGCAAAAGTATGTGAACCCCTAGGATTAGCAGTTAATTTGAAGGTGAAATTAGAGTCAGGTGTTTTCAATCAATGGGATGACAATCAGGTGTGAGTGGGCACCCTGTTTTATTTAAAGAACAGGGATCTATCAAAGTCTGAGCTTCACAACACATGTTTGTGGAAGTGTATCATGGCACAAACAAAGGAGATTTCTGAGGACCTCAGAAAAAGCGTGGTTGATGCTCATCAGGCTGGAAAAGGTTACAAAACCATCTCTAAAGAGTTTGGACTCCACCAATCCACAGTCAGACAGATTGTGTACAAATGGAAGAATTTCAAGACCATTGTTACCCTCCCCAGGAGTGGTCAACCAACAAAGATCACTCCAAGAGCAAGGTGTGTAATAGTCGGCAAGGTCACAAAGGGCCCCAGGCACTGGCGTAACGCAAGTACTTGGGGCCCCCCTGCAGCTACTAAAAGTGTGCTCCCCCCCCAAGGCCACCCTGCCATGGCCTCCTCTCTCTCTCCCTCTCACTCTCTCTCTGTATATCTCTCTTTTGATTGCTGAAAAGTGTGAAAAAAGTGCCAGGGCTCAGCCCCTGACAGCCCAGGTCCTTGCCTTATGATGGACCTCTTTACATCATCATCACAAATATCAACAGGGAAATTAGCCCTGTCACTAGGGTAAGAGTCAGTCTCAACAGCGCATTCCAGAGCGGAAGGAGTCCCAACAGTCTCGCTGCCTGACAGTTCTGCTGCCAAGTCAAGGAGCTCTTCTTCATCGGGCCCCGTAATGGGCTCTCCCTCAATTGAAGAGTCAACGGCACAGACAGAGATACCTTCCTCACCTGACACTGTACACTCATCTCTCTCATCACCAGCCATCTGATGCACGGTATCTCCGTCGCCCGACGCTGCAGAAGGGCATGCATCTGTGATCTCACCATCGAACTCTCCCTCGTCTGCTGCTAACCCTTTGAGGAGTATGATTGCATATTAGAACTTAACTTTTTGGGTTCTCACGGCGATGTCACAAATGCTCCGCAAGATTTTAACACAAAAGTTTAAACCATGGGAGTTGTAAATGTTAGTTAGAGAAATTTCTGGATGGATTGGCTAAAGTCCTTTAGCTATTCCTCAGTCTCAATGTAGGCAGTGTAGGTCCCTACGGCGTTTTAATTGACAGAAACAACCAGACCTTTTTTTTATTTAAGTGATCTTTCTCTTTGTTTAATTGCCATAGGCTATTGAGCTCTTTGATGCTTGATTGAGCAACTTTATACTTAGCTTATGCATAGCTCGTCTATGCATGGCTAATGCACGAGCCTCTGCCTCGTTTTAACTGCACTAGTCGTGCCCCCCCCCCATGGCCCTACCTGTTAGCGCATCATGAACTGGAGGATAAGACCTAACTCTCCCAAAAACGGATAAAATTTTGGGCAGTGTGGATGTAAATTCTTCTTTTTTCTTTTTGATTTGCCACTTTTGAGCACCACTTTTTTCTCTGGTACGCTTCATTGTTGTGTTTATTATTTTCATGTTTCATCAGACTTTTTCATGCATTGAATCACATCGGGTGACGGGCCCCCCCTAGCGGTCGGCCCCCCCGCCTGGCGGGGGCTGCGGGGGTATACTTTACGCAAGAGGCCCCAGGGTAATTTCGAGACAACTGAAGGCCTCTCTCACATTGGCTAATGTTAATGTTCATGAGTCCACCATCAGGAGAACACTGAACAACAATGGTGTGCATGGCAGGGTTGCAAGGAGAAAGCCACTGCTCTCCAAAAAGAACATTGCTGCTCATCTGCAGTTTGCTAAAGATCATGTGGACAAGCCAGAAGGCTATTGGAAAAAATGCTTTGTGGACAGATGAGACCAAAATAGAACTTTTTGGTTTAAATGAGAAGCATTATGTTTGGAGAAAGGAAAACACTGCATTCCAGCATAAGAACCTTATCCCATCTGTGAAACATGGTGGTGGTAGTATCATGGTTTGGGCCTGTTTTGCTGCATCTGGGTCAGGACGGCTTGCCATCATTGATGGAACAATGAATTCTGAATTACACCAGCAAATTCTAAAGGAAAATGTCAGGACATCTGTCCATGAACTGAATCTCAAGAGAAGGTGGGTCATGCAGCAAGACAACGACCCTAAGCACACAAGTCATTCTACCAAAGAATGGTTAAAGAAAAATAAAGTTAATGTTTTGGAATGGCCAAGTCAAAGTCCTGACCTTAATCCAATCGAAATGTTGTGGAAGGACCTGAAGCGAGCAGTTCATGTGAGGAAACCCACCAACATCCCAGAGTTGAAGCTGTTCTGTACGGAGGAACGGGCTAAAATTCCTCCAAGCCGGTGTGCAGGACTGATCAACAGTTACCGCAAACGTTTAGTTGCAGTTATTGCTGCACAAGGGGGTCACACCAGATACTGAAAGCAAAGGTTCACATACTTTTGCCACTCACAGATCTGTAATATTGGATCATTTTCCTCAATACATAAATTACCAAGTATAATATTCTTGTCTCATTTGTTTAACTGGGTTCTCTTTATCTACTTTTAGGACTTGCGTGAAAATCTGATGATGTTTTAGGTCATATTTATACAGAAATATAGAAAATTCTAAATGGTTCACAAACTTTCAAGCACCACTGTAGCTAGCCAGCGCATAGCCACTAATCTGTTATGAAGATGAAGTAAAGGCTTAGTGATGATAAAACAAGACAAAAAATACAGGGAATATCAAGATTTACCTCAGATGTGTCTAAGAAAAGAAAGCATATGACTAAAATTACACCTTAATTATGCTTAGCATCGACTGCTAATTGAAGTTTCTGCAAAATTGTACCAGTTTCCTCTTCAATGACGGCCCCTCGGTCGTTGCTGTCACACGACATAGCAGAGGGCTGTGTTTAATGCTAACTAACATCAATGTTACGAGTAGGTGAACTTTCTACCGCAGTCATCAGTAGCCATGCGAGTTCTGTGCATTACCCGGTACTCACACATGAGCTAGAACCGTACAGAAGTGTGTCGAGACAGAGTGAGTATAGACAGGAGCTCATGTGGAGCGTGAGAATGGAAAGAAACGCACCATCTGTGAAAGTCTGATCAGCAGCAGGGTATCGCTCAGGGAGAGAAAAAGAGCGAGGGATGGAAAACAAGTGCCAGGAAGACGCGCAGTGGGAAAAAGAGGACAAGGAGCAGATCGACATTTGGGAGTTTCAGAAGTTCGCTGGCCACTTCAACTGTGTGTGTGTGTGTGTGTGTGTGTGTGTGTGTGTGTGTGTGTGTGTGTGTGTCCTCTTTGAGTCCTTATTTTTTCCTCCTTTTCCTCATCAGTTTTCTTCCTCTCAGTTTTTCTTGTGCTCCATCGTTTTTCTTTCTCAATTAATTCCTCATTTTGTCTCTCCTCCTCTTTCTTTATCTTTCTCCTCATCTCTCCTTCTCCCCTCTCTTCCATCCTTTTCTGTTTTTTCTTACTTCAATCCTCGTCATTGATTCTCTCTCTTCTCAGCCTTCTTCTTCATCTTGTCTCCACTCTATCCCTTCTTTTCCCAACCTTTTTGCCCCTCCATTATTTTATCTTTCTCAGTTAATTTAGACATCTCTTTCTTCATCTCTCCTTTCTCTCCCTTTTTCCTTTCTTCCATCTTTCTTTTATTTCTCTCATTTGTCCATTTTCATCTCTCGCTCTATATCTTTTTCTCTCTTTTTTTTCTCAGTTTTTTCATGTCTTTCTCTTTGCCTTTCTTTATAACTTTCTATCCCCACACCTATCACTCTTTATCTTTCTCTTGAATACATTTTCTCTCATTCTTTTCTCTTCCTGTCCTTTCCATGTCCCATTTTTGGTTAACATTTTTTTCTTTCTGTTGTTTCCTTTTCTCTCCATCTTTTTGTGTTTGAACCTGTTCAACTACACAGCTTCACTTTACTGTGTGTGTGTGTGTGTGTGTGTGTGTGTGTGTGTGTGTGTGTGTGAGAGAGAGAGAGAGAGAGAAAGAGAGAGAGAGAGAGAGAGAGAGAGAGAGAATATGTATGACATCAGGAGAGAATAATGGAGAATCGCACTTACAGAGACGTAATTTAGCACTCGGCACTTTTAGCAAAACCGCCGCGAAAGAAGGCGAGAGCGTGTTTAAATATTAACACCATCGATTCAAACGGAGTAAGGGATGAGAGATTGAAAGGGATGAGTGAGAGAAGGGAAAAGACAGAACGAAAGGAATGAGAGAAATAAGAGGACAGGACACACAAAGTGAATAAAAATTCTCTCTTTCACACGCTCTCGCTAACGACGCCACAGCGTGAGGCTAAACACTAAGCAAACACCCAGCCTGAAGTGACAGATAGCCACATTACCAACACAAACATCTCTCCGTCTCTCTTTCCCACTCTCTCATTCTGCCTCCCCACTTCCTCTAAACTTCCTATAACCCTCCTCTCTCCCTCCTTCATCTCACTATCTGCCTTCCCTCCTTCCATCATTCTGCCTCTCAGCTTCCTCTAACCTTAATCTCTCTCTCTCTCTCTCTCTCTCTCTCTCCCCTCTCATCTCTCCTACCATTAAACATGAAAAAAAAAATTCACATGCTGCCGGACTTGGAAGAAAAAAAGATTTCTCATCAATGAATGTTGCTTCCAGCTTTGCTTTTTAGTGGACGGCGAGAAAGCTATTACATTAAACAAATGAGACCCAGGTGACTCAGGCAGCATCCGGCGAAAGAAAAAAAAATATTTTTGTCAGCGTTTCACGTGATGAAACTACTAACCACTTTGTACCTGGAAGGCTTTGCAATGTTTCCTTCCTGATGCTTGTGCTACACAGCATGCTGATGTTAGCCGTATAACAGTAAAAAAAAGAAAAAAAAAAGATATTTTATTTCAGTACTGACTGTACTGCTGCTGTCCATTTTTTTTTTTTCAGAATATCCGATGGTCTAAAATTCCTGGCAGAACAAAAATTTACTTTAAAGTCTATGCATGATTCTCAGACTTTGCTGACAGATGTTTCGTTTCTATTTGTTACTCAGAAGTTAGGACCTTCTGAAGAAGGAGAATAAATCCATTCAGAGGATCAGTATCGGATTTACAGACGTGGTCTATGAGAGATAATTGAATTTTCAAGCGAAGCAAAGAAACAAGCAACAAATCACCAGAGGATCTGCTCAGAAATTTCATGACAATAAACTGCACATGTCGGATCAGACTGTCTACATCAGCACTTCCTGAGAAACAATCTTTAAATGCTTAAATGTTCCACAAGGCTGCTTTTAAAGCAGTGAGAGAAGATACACAGTTTAGGATCAGTTCAAAGATTCAAATCAACCAAACAGTTCAACTGCATTCAACGAGAAATGTATTTACTTATTTTAATGTTTTCATTCAGCTCTGATCTGCTGCAAAATCGGAGGAATGACACAATGTACACACACCTACACACATCTACACACACCTACACAAACCTACACACATCTACACACACATCTACACACACCTACACAAACCTACACACATCTACACTCACCTACACACATCTACACTCACCTACACACATCTACACACACCTACACACATCTACACTCACCTACACACATCTACACTCACCTACACAAGTCTACACACACCTACACACACCTACACAAACCTACACACACCTACACACATCTACACTCACCTACACACATCTACACTCACCTACACACATCTACACACACCTACACACATCTACACTCACCTACACACATCTACACTCACCTACACACATCTACACTCACCTACACAAACCTACACACATCTACACACACCTACACACATCTACACACACCTACACAAACCTACACAAACCTACACACATCTACACACACATCTACACACACCTACACAAACCTACACACATCTACACTCACCTACACACATCTACACTCACCTACACACATCTACACACACCTACACACATCTACACAAACCTACACACATCTACACACACATCTACACACACCTACACAAACCTACACACATCTACACACACCTACACACATCTACACTCACCTACACAAACCTACACACATCTACACACACCTACACACATCTACACACACCTACACAAACCTACACACACCTACACAAACCTACACACATCTACACACACATCTACACACACCTACACAAACCTACACACATCTACACTCACCTACACACATCTACACTCACCTACACACATCTACACACACCTACACACATCTACACTCACCTACACAAACCTACACACATCTACACACACCTACACACATCTACACTCACCTACACAAACCTACACACATCTACACACACCTACACACATCTACACACACCTACACACATCTACACACACCTACACAAACCTACACACATCTACACTTACCTACACAAACCTACACACATCTACACTTACCTACACAAACCTACACACATCTACACTTACGGTACCTACACACATCTACACTCACCTACACACATCTACACTCACCTACACACAGCTACACTCACCTACACACATCTGCACTCACCTACACAAACCTACACACATCTACACTCACTTACACACACCTACACTCACCTACACACATCTACACTCACCTACACAAACGTACACACATCTACACTCACTTACACACACCTACACACATCTACACTCACCTACACTCACCTACACAAACCTACACTCACCTACACTCACCTACACAAACTTACACACATCTACACACACCTACACACATCTACACACACCTACACAAACCTACACACATCTACACTTACCTACACAAACCTACACACATCTACACTCACCTACACAAACCTACACACATCTACACTTACCTACACAAACCTACACACATCTACACTCACCTACACAAACCTACACACATCTACACTTACCTACACAAACCTAAACACATCTAAACTCACCTACACACATCTGCACTCACCTACACACATCTACACTCACCTACACTCACCTACACACATCTACACTCACCTACACTCACCTACACAAACCTACACACATCTACACTCACCTACACAAACCTACACACATCTACACTCACTTACACACACCTACACACATCTACACTCACCTACACAAACCTACACTCACCTACACAAACCTACACACATCTACACTCACCTACACTCACCTACACTCACCTACACAAACCTACACACATCTACACTCACCTACACAAACCTACACTCACCTACACTCACCTACACAAACCTACACATATCTACACTGACCTACACAAACCTACACACATCTACACAAACCTGCACACATCTACACTCACCTACACAAACCTACACACATCTACACTCACCTACACACATCTACACTCACCTACACACATCTACACACACCTACACACATCTACACTCACCTACACAAACCTACACACATCTACACACACCTACACACATCTACACTCACCTACACAAACCTACACACATCTACACACACCTACACACATCTACACACACCTACACACATCTACACACACCTACACAAACCTACACACATCTACACTTACCTACACAAACCTACACACATCTACACTTACCTACACAAACCTACACACATCTACACTTACGGTACCTACACACATCTACACTTACCTACACAAACCTACACACATCTACACTCACCTACACACATCTACACTCACCTACACACAGCTACACTCACCTACACACATCTACACTCACCTACACACACCTACACACATCTACACTCACCTACACACATCTACACTCACCTACACACATCTACACTCACCTACACACATCTACACTCACCTACACACATCTACACACACCTACACACATCTACACACACCTACACAAACCTACACACACCTACACACATCTACACTCACCTACACACATCTACACTCACCTACACACATCTACACACACCTACACACATCTACACTCACCTACACACATCTACACTCACCTACACAAACCTACACACATCTACACACACCTACACACATCTACACACACCTACACAAACCTACACAAACCTACACACACATCTACACACACCTACACAAACCTACACACATCTACACTCACCTACACACATCTACACTCACCTACACACATCTACACACACCTACACACATCTACACAAACCTACACACATCTACACACACATCTACACACACCTACACAAACCTACACACATCTACACACACCTACACACATCTACACTCACCTACACAAACCTACACACATCTACACACACCTACACACATCTACACACACCTACACAAACCTACACACACCTACACAAACCTACACACATCTACACACACATCTACACACACCTACACAAACCTACACACATCTACACTCACCTACACACATCTACACTCACCTACACACATCTACACACACCTACACACATCTACACTCACCTACACAAACCTACACACATCTACACACACCTACACACATCTACACTCACCTACACAAACCTACACACATCTACACACACCTACACACATCTACACACACCTACACACATCTACACACACCTACACAAACCTACACACATCTACACTTACCTACACAAACCTACACACATCTACACTTACCTACACAAACCTACACACATCTACACTTACGGTACCTACACACATCTACACTTACCTACACAAACCTACACACATCTACACTCACCTACACACATCTACACTCACCTACACACAGCTACACTCACCTACACACATCTACACTCACCTACACAAACCTACACACATCTACACTCACTTACACACACCTACACTCACCTACACACATCTACACTCACCTACACAAACCTACACACATCTACACTCACTTACACACACCTACACACATCTACACTCACCTACACTCACCTACACAAACCTACACACATCTACACACACCTACACACATCTACACACACCTACACAAACCTACACACATCTACACTCACCTACACAAACCTACACACATCTACACTCACCTACACAAACCTACACACATCTACACTTACCTACACTCACCTACACAAACTTACACACATCTACACACACCTACACACATCTACACACACCTACACAAACCTACACACATCTACACTCACCTACACAAACCTACACACATCTACACACACCTACACACATCTACACACACCTACACAAACCTACACACATCTACACTTACCTACACAAACCTACACACATCTACACTCACTTACACACACCTACACACATCTACACTCACCTACACTCACCTACACAAACTTACACACATCTACACACACCTACACACATCTACACACACCTACACAAACCTACACACATCTACACTTACCTACACAAACCTACACACATCTACACTCACCTACACAAACCTACACACATCTACACTTACCTACACAAACCTACACACATCTACACTCACCTACACAAACCTACACACATCTACACTTACCTACACAAACCTACACACATCTAAACTCACCTACACACATCTGCACTCACCTACACACATCTACACTCACCTACACTCACCTACACACATCTACACTCACCTACACTCACCTACACAAACCTACACACATCTACACTCACCTACACAAACCTACACACATCTACACTCACTTACACACACCTACACACATCTACACTCACCTACACAAACCTACACTCACCTACACAAACCTACACACATCTACACTCACCTACACTCACCTACACTCACCTACACAAACCTACACACATCTACACTCACCTACACAAACCTACACTCACCTACACTCACCTACACAAACCTACACATATCTACACTGACCTACACAAACCTACACACATCTACACAAACCTACACAAACCTGCACACATCTACACTCACCTACACAAACCTACACACATCTACACTCACCTACACACATCTACACTCACCTACACACATCTACACACACCTACACAAACCTACACACATCTACACACACCTACACACATCTACACTCACCTACACAAACCTACACACATCTACACACACCTACACACATCTACACACACCTACACACATCTACACACACCTACACAAACCTACACACATCTACACTTACCTACACAAACCTACACACATCTACACTTACCTACACAAACCTACACACATCTACACTTACGGTACCTACACACATCTACACTTACCTACACAAACCTACACACATCTACACTCACCTACACACATCTACACTCACCTACACACAGCTACACTCACCTACACACATCTACACTCACCTACACAAACCTACACACATCTACACTCACTTACACACACCTACACTCACCTACACACATCTACACTCACCTACACAAACCTACACACATCTACACTCACTTACACACACCTACACACATCTACACTCACCTACACTCACCTACACTCACCTACACTCATCTACACAAACTTACACACATCTACACACACCTACACACATCTACACACACCTACACAAACCTACACACATCTACACTTACCTACACAAACCTACACACATCTACACTCACCTACACAAACCTACACACATCTACACTTACCTACACAAACCTACACACATCTACACTCACCTACACAAACCTACACACATCTACACTTACCTACACAAACCTACACACATCTAAACTCACCTACACACATCTGCACTCACCTACACACATCTACACTCACCTACACACATCTACACTCACCTACACTCACCTACACAAACCTACACACATCTACACTCACCTACACAAACCTACACACATCTACACTCACTTACACACACCTACACACATCTACACTCACCTACACAAACCTACACTCACCTACACAAACCTACACTCACCTACACTCACCTACACAAACCTACACACATCTACACTCACCTACACAAACCTACACTCACCTACACTCACCTACACAAACCTACACATATCTACACTGACCTACACAAACCTACACACATCTACACAAACCTACACAAACCTGCACACATCTACACTCACCTACACAAACCTACACACATCTACACTCACCTACACACACCTACACTCACCTACACAAACCTACACACATCTACACTCACCTACACACACCTACACACATCTACACTCACCTACACACACCTACACTCACCTACACAAACCTACACATATCTACACTCGCCTACACAAACCTACACACATCTACACAAACCTACACAAACCTACACACATCTACACTCACCTACACACATCTACACTCACCTACACACACCTACACAAACCTACACACATCTACACTCACCTACACACATCTACACTCACCTACACACATCTACACTCACCTACACACACCTACACAAACCTACACACATCTACACTCACCTACACACATCTACACTCACCTACACTCACCTACACACACCTACACACATCTACACACACCTACACAAACCTACACACATCTACACAAACCTACACAAACCTGCACACATCTACACTCACCTACACACATCTACACTCACCTGCACACACCTAAACACATCTACACACACCTACACACATCTACACTCACCTACACAAACCTACACACATCTACACTCATTTACACACACCTACACACATCTACACTCACCTACACTCACCTACACAAACCTACACTCACCTACACACATCTACACTCACCTACACAAACCTACACACACCTACACACATCTACACACACCTACACACACCTACACACATCTACACACACATCTACACTCACCTACACACATCTGCACTCACTTACGCACATCTACACTCACCTACGCACATCTACACACACCTACACACATCTACACACACCTACACACATCTACACACATGTACACTCACTAGGGTGACCAGATTTCCCTAGTCTGAAACCAGGACACTTTTGCGCACGACCATGCTCGTGCATGCACACCTTTTTTTTTACGTAAACATGACACTCAGAGAGGTGCTCTTATCATTTTGTTGAAGCTCACATTTATCAACATCTCACATGAAATAAAACAAACAGGCATTTTGTTATCTAGTAGCATAGTGGTATACAGATCAGTTAAATTATGGTCAGACAACAGATTTTGTAATGGCTGAGAATAGGCCAGGCTATGTCCATAGGCCACATTTAAACTGATTTATTCCACCTGTTTGTGAGACACCAAGAAGAATGCATATGCACATGTAGGCTATATCTCTAAAATTGTATGCACTATAGCATGAACTTAAAAAGTAGATATGTGACCTCAACATAGCCTCGGTCAGAATCAACCTTACTAACCATTCCCCACAACTGAATGAATAAAGCAAGAAGATGTGGACAAAAGTGAACACTTTAATGGAAGGTGCAACAAGCTGTTCAACACAGCAATATGGCCAAACTGTCAGAATGGTATGTTAAACAGAAACAAAAAAGAGACAAGTGATTTGAGAATATATACTACGGAAGCCGAGAGAGGCCCTTCATATAATCCTTTTTTTATTCACCTTGTTATCCCGAGATAACGACATAATTAATTCAGGATCTCGAGAAAACAACACAACTAATTCGAGATATCAAGAAAACAAAATCGTTATTCCGAGATCTCGAGAAAACAAAACAATTATTCCGTGATCTCGAGTAAACAGCTGAGAAATGGTTCATTCAGGTACGCCAAGAGACTTGTGATATGCTGACTTTGGGGCTGTTTCTCATTCTGTATAGATGGAACTTTGGTCATTAGAATGTCTGGAATAATCGATCACCTAATAAGGCAATATTTTGATCGGGGTTGACACAGGGAGAGATTGCATTAAGTCTTTTAATGAGGGATAATTTCAAAATTAGTCCGCGGCACCTCTGCAAAAGACTGGCCCGGCTTCGTCTCTACCGACGGAGATACAGTGATCCGGCTGAGATCATGAAATAATTGTCTTGTTTTCTCGAGATCTTGGAATAACGGTTTTGTTTTCTCGAGATCTCGAATTAGTTGTGTTGTTTTCTCGAGATCCTGAATTAATTATGTCGTTATCTCGGGATAACAGGGTGAATAAAAAAAGATTATATGAAGGGCCTCTGGCGGCTTCCGTAAATATACACTCAAACAAAACAGCAGTAAAGGAGGAGAGGGGCGACAGCCCGAGGAAAGCCCCCACAGGAGCGCACAGCATTTGCAGCATAGGCTACCCAACTCAGTACAAGAACAAAACACTTACAGTGTGTGCAGTAGGCTTCGTGTGCATTGTTCTGCGCCTCTCGGAGGAAGGGGTAGGTGCCCTGTAAATCTTTGGAAAAGATACATTTTCTTTTTGTCATAAATGCTGCGGCATTACTGCTGCTAGCTGCTAGACAAAGAACATTCGCACCAGTTAATGTTTATTTTATTGTTGCATGGCAACACGTTCTGTTGTCTGGAATAATGTGGCTAAATAAACACCCATGCCACAGGGCCAGGGGGCAGTAACCAGGAAAGTCTGCGATTCCTGTCAATAGTAAATGCAGACATTTCTCCGCTAATGATTCCCACGCTGCTCAGTCGCAAACGTCGCGAGTGGCGAAAACCGGGACATATCTGTGTCCAGACAGACTTTTGTCGGGACTCGGGACACACAACCCCAAATCGGGACTGTCCCGGTAAAACCGGGATGTCTGGTCACCCTAACACTCACCTACACAAACCTACACACATCTACACTCACCTACACAAATCTACACTCACCTAAACACAACTACACTCACCTACACACATCTACACTCACCTAAACACAACTACACTCACCTACACACATTTACACTCACCTACACACATCTACACTCACCTACACACATCTACACTCACCTACACACATCTACACTCACCTACACACATCTACACTCACCTAAACACAACTACACTCACCTACACACATCTACACTCACCTACACACATCTACACTCACCTACACAAACCTACACACATCTACACTCACCTACACACATCTACACTCACCTAAACACAACTACACTCACCTACACACATCTACACTCACCTACACACATCTACACTCACCTACACACATCTACACTCACCTAAACACAACTACACTCACCTACACACATCTACACTCACCTAAACACAACTACACTCACCTACACACATCTACACTCACCTAAACACATCTACACTCACCTAAACACAACTACACTCACCTACACACATCTACACTCACCTAAACACATCTACACTCACCTAAACACATCTACACTCACCTACACACATCTACACTCACCTACACACATCTACACACATCTACACTCACCTAAACACAACTACACTCACCTACACACATCTACACTCACCAACACACATCTACACTCACCTACACACATCTACACTCACCTACACACATCTACACTCACCTACACACATCTACACTCACCTAAACACATCTACACTCACCTACACACATCTACACTCACCTAAACACAACTACACTCACCTACACACATCTACACTCACCTAAACACAACTACACTCACCTACAAAAACCTACACACATCTGCACACAGCTACACTCACCTACACACAGCTACACTCACCTACACACATCTACACTCACCTACACAAACCTACACACATCTACACTCACCTACACACAGCTACACTCACCTACACACATCTACACTCACCTACACAAACCTACACACATCTACACTCACCTAAACACAACTACACTCACCTACACACATCTACACTCACCTAAACACATCTACACTCACCTACACACATCTACACTCACCTAAACATATCTACACTCACCTACACACATCTACACTCACCTAAACACAACTACACTCACCTACAAAAACCTACACACAGCTACACACATCTGCACACAGCTACACTCACCTACACAAACCTACACACATCTACACTCACCTACACACATCTACACTCACCTACACAAACCTACACACATCTACACTCACCTACACGCATCTACACTCACCTACACAAACCTACACACATCTACACTCACCTACACACATCTACACTCACCTACACAAACCTACACACATCTACACTCACCTACACACATCTACACTCACCTACACACATCTACACTCACCTACACAAACCTACACACATCTACACTCACCTACACACAGCTACACTCACCTACACACAGCTACACTCACCTACACTCACCTAAACATATCTACACTCACCTACACACATCTACACTCACCTAAACACAACTACACTCACCTACAAAAACCTACACACATCTGCACACAGCTACACACATCTGCACACATCTACACTCACCTACACACATCTACACTCACCTACACAAACCTACACACATCTACACTCACCTACACGCATCTACACTCACCTACAAAAACCTACACACATCTACACTCACCTACACAAACCTACACACATCTACACTCACCTACACACATCTACACTCACCTACACAAACCTACACACATCTGCACACAGCTACACTCACCTACACAAACCTACACACATCTACACTCACCTACACACATCTACACTCACCTAAACACAACTACACTCACCTACACACATCTACACTCACCTAAACACATCTACACTCACCTACACACATCTACACTCACCTAAACACAACTACACTCACCTACACACATCTACACTCACCTAAACATATCTACACTCACCTACACACATCTACACTCACCTAAACACAACTACACTCACCTACAAAAACCTACACACAGCTACACACATCTGCACACAGCTACACTCACCTACACAAACCTACACACATCTACACTCACCTACACACATCTACACTCACCTACACACATCTACACTCACCTACACGCATCTACACTCACCTACACAAACCTACACACATCTACACTCACCTACACACATCTACACTCACCTACACAAACCTACACACATCTACACTCACCTACACACATCTACACTCACCTACACACATCTACACTCACCTACACAAACCTACACACATCTACACTCACCTACACAAACCTACACACATCTACACTCACCTACACACAGCTACACTCACCTACACACAGCTACACTCACCTACATTCACCTAAACATATCTACACTCACCTACACACATCTACACTCACCTAAACATAACTACACTCACCTACAAAAACCTACACACATCTGCACACAGCTACACACATCTGCACACAGCTACACTCACCTACACAAACCTACACACATCTACACTCACCTACACACATCTACACTCACCTACACAAACCTACACACATCTACACTCACCTACACGCATCTACACTCACCTACAAAAACCTACACACATCTACACTCACCTACACAAACCTACACACATCTACACTCACCTACACACATCTACACTCACCTACACACATCTACACTCACCTACACACATCTACACTCACCTAAAGACAACTACACTCACCTACACACATCTACACTCACCTAAAAACAACTACACTCACCTACACACATCTACACTCACCTAAACACAATTACACTCACCTACAAAACCCTACACACATCTGCACACAGCTACACACATCTACACTCACCTAAAAACAACTACACTCACCTACACACATCTACACTCACCTAAACACAACTACACTCACCTACAAAAACCTACACACATCTGCACACAGCTACACACATCTGCACACAGCTACACTCACCTACACAAACCTACACACATCTACACTCACCTACACACATCTACACTCACCTAAACACAACTACACTCACCTACACACATCTACACTCACCTAAACACAACTACACTCACCTACACACATCTACACTCACCTAAACACAACTACACTCACCTACACACATCTACACTCACCTACACACATCTACACTCACCTAAACACAACTACACTCACCTACACACATCTACACTCACCTACACACATCTACACTCACCTACACAAACCTACACACATCTACACTCACCTACACACATCTACACTCACCTAAACACAACTACACTCACCTACACACATCTACACTCACCTACACACATCTACACTCACCTAAACACATCTACACTCACCTACACACATCTACACTCACCTAAAAACAACTACACTCACCTAAACACATCTACACTCACCTAAACACAACTACACTCACCTACAAAAACCTACACACATCTGCACACAGCTACACACATCTGCACACAGCTACACTCACCTACACAAACCTACACACATCTACACTCACCTACACACATCTACACTCACCTAAACACAACTACACTCACCTACACACATCTACACTCACCTAAACACATCTACACTCACCTACACACATCTACACTCACCTAAACACAACTACACTCACCTACACACATCTACACTCACCTAAACACAACTACACTCACCTACACACATCTACACTCACCTAAACACAACTACACTCACCTACAAAAACCTACACACATCTGCACACAGCTACACACATCTGCACACAGCTACACTCACCTACACAAACCTACACACATCTACACTCACCTAAACACATCTACACTCACCTACACACATCTACACTCACCTAAACACAACTACACTCACCTACACAAACCTACACACATCTACACTCACCTAAACACAACTACACTCACCTACACACATCTACACTCACCTAAACACAACTACACTCACCTACAAAAACCTACACACATCTGCACACAGCTACACACATCTACACTCACCTACACACATCTACACTCACCTACACACATCTACACTCACCTACACACATCTACACTCACCTAAACACAACTACACTCACCTACACACATCTACACTCACCTAAAAACAACTACACTCACCTACACACATCTACACTCACCTAAACACAATTACACTCACCTACAAAACCCTACACACATCTGCACACAGCTACACACATCTACACTCACCTAAAAACAACTACACTCACCTACACACATCTACACTCACCTAAACACAACTACACTCACCTACAAAAACCTACACACATCTGCACACAGCTACACACATCTGCACACAGCTACACTCACCTACACAAACCTACACACATCTACACTCACCTACACACATCTACACTCACCTAAACACAACTACACTCACCTACACACATCTACACTCACCTAAACACAACTACACTCACCTACACACATCTACACTCACCTAAACACAACTACACTCACCTACACACATCTACACTCACCTACACACATCTACACTCACCTACACACATCTACACTCACCTAAACACAACTACACTCACCTACACACATCTACACTCACCTACACAAACCTACACACATCTACACTCACCTACACACATCTACACTCACCTAAACACAACTACACTCACCTACACACATCTACACTCACCTACACACATCTACACTCACCTACACACATCTACACTCACCTAAACACAACTACACTCACCTACACACATCTACACTCACCTAAACACAACTACACTCACCTACACACATCTACACTCACCTACACACATCTACACTCACCTACACACATCTACACTCAACTACGCGCATCTACACACATCTACACTCACCTACACACATCTACACACATCTACACTCACCTAAACACAACTACACTCACCTACACACATCTACACTCACCAACACACATCTACACTCACCTAAACACAACTACACTCACCTACACACATCTACACTCACCTAAAAACAACTACACTCACCTACACACATCTACACTCACCTAAAAACAACTACACTCACCTACACACATCTACACTCACCTAAACACAACTACACTCACCTACAAAAACCTACACACATCTGCACACAGCTACACACATCTGCACACAGCTACACTCACCTACACACATCTGCACACAGCTACACACATCTGCACACAGCTACACTCACCTACACAAACCTACACACATCTACACTCACCTACACACATCTACACTCACCTAAACACAACTACACTCACCTACACACATCTACACTCACCTAAACACAACTACACTCACCTACACAAACCTACACACATCTACACTCACCTAAACACAACTACACTCACCTACACACATCTACACTCACCTAAACACAACTACACTCACCTACACACATCTACACTCACCTACACACATCTACACTCACCTACACACAACTACACTCACCTACACACATCTACACTCACCTACACACATCTACACTCACCTACACAAACCTACACACATCTACACTCACCTACACACATCTACACTCACCTAAACACAACTACACTCACCTACACACATCTACACTCACCTACACACATCTACACTCACCTAAACACGACTACACTCACCTACACACATCTACACTCACCTAAACACAACTACACTCACCTACACACATCTACACTCACCTACACACATCTACACTCAACTACACACATCTACACTCAACTACACACATCTACACTCACCTACACACATCTACACTCACCTACACACATCTACACTCACCAACACACATCTACACTCACCTACACACATCTACACTCACCTACACACATCTACACTCACCTACACACATCTACACTCACCTAAACACATCTACACTCACCTACACGCATCTACACTCACCTACACGCATCTACACTCACCTACAAAAACCTACACACATCTACATTCACCTACACAAACCTACACACATCTACACTCACCTACACACATCTACACTCACCTACACAAACCTACACACATCTGCACACAGCTACACTCACCTACACAAACCTACACACATCTACACTCACCTACACACATCTACACTCACCTAAACACAACTACACTCACCTACACACATCTACACTCACCTAAACACAACTACACTCACCTACACACATCTACACTCACCTAAACATATCTACACTCACCTACACACATCTACACTCACCTAAACACAACTACACTCACCTACAAAAACCTACACACAGCTACACACATCTGCACACAGCTACACTCACCTACACACATCTACACTCACCTACACGCATCTACACTCACCTACACAAACCTACACACATCTACACTCACCTACACACATCTACACTCACCTACACAAACCTACACACATCTACACAAACCTACACACATCTACACTCACCTACACAAACCTACACACATCTACACTCACCTACACACAGCTACACTCACCTACACACAGCTACACTCACCTACATTCACCTAAACATATCTACACTCACCTACACACATCTACACTCACCTAAACATAACTACACTCACCTACAAAAACCTACACACATCTGCACACAGCTACACACATCTGCACACAGCTACACTCACCTACACAAACCTACACACATCTACACTCACCTACACACATCTACACTCACCTACACAAACCTACACACATCTACACTCACCTACACGCATCTACACTCACCTACAAAAACCTACACACATCTACACTCACCTACACAAACCTACACACATCTACACTCACCTACACACATCTACACTCACCTACACACATCTACACTCACCTACACACATCTACACTCACCTAAAGACAACTACACTCACCTACACACATCTACACTCACCTAAAAACAACTACACTCACCTACACACATCTACACTCACCTAAACACAATTACACTCACCTACAAAACCCTACACACATCTGCACACAGCTACACACATCTACACTCACCTAAAAACAACTACACTCACCTACACACATCTACACTCACCTAAACACAACTACACTCACCTACAAAAACCTACACACATCTGCACACAGCTACACACATCTGCACACAGCTACACTCACCTACACAAACCTACACACATCTACACTCACCTACACACATCTACACTCACCTAAACACAACTACACTCACCTACACACATCTACACTCACCTAAACACAACTACACTCACCTACACACATCTACACTCACCTAAACACAACTACACTCACCTACACACATCTACACTCACCTACACACATCTACACTCACCTAAACACAACTACACTCACCTACACACATCTACACTCACCTACACACATCTACACTCACCTACACAAACCTACACACATCTACACTCACCTACACACATCTACACTCACCTAAACACAACTACACTCACCTACACACATCTACACTCACCTACACACATCTACACTCACCTAAACACATCTACACTCACCTACACACATCTACACTCACCTAAACACAACTACACTCACCTACACACATCTACACTCACCTAAAAACAACTACACTCACCTAAACACATCTACACTCACCTAAACACAACTACACTCACCTACAAAAACCTACACACATCTGCACACAGCTACACACATCTGCACACAGCTACACTCACCTACACAAACCTACACACATCTACACTCACCTACACACATCTACACTCACCTAAACACAACTACACTCACCTACACACATCTACACTCACCTAAACACATCTACACTCACCTACACACATCTACACTCACCTAAACACAACTACACTCACCTACACACATCTACACTCACCTAAACACAACTACACTCACCTACACACATCTACACTCACCTAAACACAACTACACTCACCTACAAAAACCTACACACATCTGCACACAGCTACACACATCTGCACACAGCTACACTCACCTACACAAACCTACACACATCTACACTCACCTAAACACATCTACACTCACCTACACACATCTACACTCACCTAAACACAACTACACTCACCTACACAAACCTACACACATCTACACTCACCTAAACACAACTACACTCACCTACACACATCTACACTCACCTAAACACAACTACACTCACCTACAAAAACCTACACACATCTGCACACAGCTACACACATCTACACTCACCTACACACATCTACACTCACCTACACACATCTACACTCACCTACACACATCTACACTCACCTACACACATCTACACTCACCTAAAAACAACTACACTCACCTACACACATCTACACTCACCTAAACACAATTACACTCACCTACAAAACCCTACACACATCTGCACACAGCTACACACATCTGCACACAGCTACACTCACCTACACAAACCTACACACATCTACACTCACCTACACACATCTACACTCACCTAAACACAACTACACTCACCTACACACATCTACACTCACCTAAACACAACTACACTCACCTACACACATCTACACTCACCTAAACACAACTACACTCACCTACACACATCTACACTCACCTACACAAACCTACACACATCTACACTCACCTACACACATCTACACTCACCTAAACACAACTACACTCACCTACACACATCTACACTCACCTACACACATCTACACTCACCTACACACATCTACACTCACCTAAACACAACTACACTCACCTACACACATCTACACTCACCTAAACACAACTACACTCACCTACACACATCTACACTCACCTACACACATCTACACTCACCTACACACATCTACACTCAACTACGCGCATCTACACACATCTACACTCACCTACACACATCTACACACATCTACACTCACCTAAACACAACTACACTCACCTACACACATCTACACTCACCAACACACATCTACACTCACCTAAACACAACTACACTCACCTACACACATCTACACTCACCTAAAAACAACTACACTCACCTACACACATCTACACTCACCTAAAAACAACTACACTCACCTACACACATCTACACTCACCTAAACACAACTACACTCACCTACAAAAACCTACACACATCTGCACACAGCTACACACATCTGCACACAGCTACACTCACCTACACACATCTGCACACAGCTACACACATCTGCACACAGCTACACTCACCTACACAAACCTACACACATCTACACTCACCTACACACATCTACACTCACCTAAACACAACTACACTCACCTACACACATCTACACTCACCTAAACACAACTACACTCACCTACACAAACCTACACACATCTACACTCACCTAAACACAACTACACTCACCTACACACATCTACACTCACCTAAACACAACTACACTCACCTACACACATCTACACTCACCTACACACATCTACACTCACCTACACACAACTACACTCACCTACACACATCTACACTCACCTACACACATCTACACTCACCTACCCAAACCTACACACATCTACACTCACCTACACACATCTACACTCACCTAAACACAACTACACTCACCTACACACATCTACACTCACCTAAACACAACTACACTCACCTACACACATCTACACTCACCTAAACACAACTACACTCACCTACACACATCTACACTCACCTACACACATCTACACTCAACTACACACATCTACACTCACCTACACACATCTACACTCACCTACACACATCTACACTCACCAACACACATCTACACTCACCTACACACATCTACACTCACCTACACACATCTACACTCACCTACACACATCTACCCTCACCTAAACACATCTACACTCACCTACACACATCTACACTCACCTAAACACAACTACACTCACCTACACACATCTACACTCACCTAAACACAACTACACTCACCTACACACATCTACACTCACCTAAACACAACTACACTCACCTACACACATCTACACTCACCTAAACACATCTACACTCACCTAAACACAACTACACTCACCTACAAAAACCTACACACATCTGCACACAGCTACACACATCTGCACACAGCTACACTCACCTACACAAACCTACACACATCTACACTCACCTACACACATCTACACTCACCTACACACATCTACACTCACCTAAACACAACTACACTCACCTACACACATCTACACTCACCTAAACACAACTACACTCACCTACACACATCTACACTCACCTAAACACAACTACACTCACCTACAAAAACCTACACACATCTGCACACAGCTACACACATCTGCACACAGCTACACTCACCTACACAAACCTACACACATCTACACTCACCTAAACACATCTACACTCACCTACACACATCTACACTCACCTAAACACAACTACACTCACCTACACAAACCTACACACATCTACACTCACCTAAACACAACTACACTCACCTACACACATCTACACTCACCTAAACACAACTACACTCACCTACAAAAACCTACACACATCTGCACACAGCTACACACATCTACACTCACCTACACACATCTACACTCACCTACACACATCTACACTCACCTACACACATCTACACTCACCTACACACATCTACACTCACCTAAACACAACTACACTCACCTACACACATCTACACTCACCTAAACACAACTACACTCACCTACAAAAACCTACACACATCTGCACACAGCTACACTCACCTACACACAGCTACACTCACCTACACACATCTACACTCACCTACACAAACCTACACACATCTACACTCACCTACACACATCTACACTCACCTAAACACAACTACACTCACCTACACACATCTACACTCACCTAAACACATCTACACTCACCTACACACATCTACACTCACCTAAACACAACTACACTCACCTACACACATCTACACTCACCTACACACATCTACACTCACCTACACACATCTACACTCACCTAAACATATCTACACTCACCTACACACATCTACACTCACCTAAACACAACTACACTCACCTACAAAAACCTACACACAGCTACACACATCTGCACACAGCTACACTCACCTACACAAACCTACACACATCTACACTTACCTACACACATCTACACTCACCTACACAAACCTACACACATCTACACTCACCTACACGCATCTACACTCACCTACACAAACCTACACACATCTACACTCACCTACACACATCTACACTCACCTACACAAACCTACACACATCTACACTCACCTACACACATCTACACTCACCTACACACATCTACACTCACCTACACAAACCTACACACATCTACACTCACCTACACACATCTACACTCACCTACACACATCTACACTCACCTACACAAACCTACACACATCTACACTCACCTACACAAACCTACACACATCTACACTCACCTACACACAGCTACACTCACCTACACACAGCTACACTCACCTACATTCACCTAAACATATCTACACTCACCTACACACATCTACACTCACCTAAACACAACTACACTCACCTCCAAAAACCTACACACATCTGCACACAGCTACACACATCTGCACACAGCTACACTCACCTACACAAACCTACACACATCTACACTCACCTACACACATCTACACTCACCTACACAAACCTACACACATCTACACTCACCTACACGCATCTACACTCACCTACAAAAACCTACACACATCTACACTCACCTACACAAACCTACACACATCTACACTCACCTACACACATCTACACTCACCTACACAAACCTACACACATCTACACTCACCTACACACATCTACACTCACCTACACACATCTACACACATCTCCACTCACCTACACACATCTACACTCACCTCCACTCACCTACACACATCTACACTCACCTACACACACATCTGCACTCACCTACACACATCTACACACACATCTGCACTCACCTACACACATCTACACATGCATCTACACTCACCTACACACACATCTGCAGTCACCAACACACATCTACACACACATCTACACTCACCTACACACATCTACACTCACCTACACACATCTACATTCACCTACACACATCTACACACGTCTTGACTTGACTTGACTTGGTTCATCCAATGCCAGTAGGCGCTGGTGAAACAACGACAATGTTCGAATTCCATAGATCACGGTTGGCCATAGCAGACAGCAATTCAGTTCCCTTCAAACCAGTTTCATCTTCAATGATGGATTTCAAGGTGACGCATGGACGACCAATTCACCTCTTAGCATCCGGAGACCAGAGTAAAAGTCTCCAGGCAGGTTCATCGTGACGACTAACATGTCCCGCAAGTGCTAGTCTTCTCCGACTCACAACCACGGATACAGGAGGCAAGGGACCATACAGTGACTTGTTCGTGGGATGGCTTTTCTACGAGATGCTGTAAGCAAATCATAGCATTCTAGTAAATCTGCCATCAAGACGCTTTCGTCGTGCTGCATTTAGCGTCCACGACTCAGAGCCGTATAGAAGTATTGACTCTATACATGCTTTGAAGACTTTTGTTTTGGTTTTCTTCTTGATTGGAGACTTCCAAACTTTCTGTAATGAATGCAGGGCACTCCAAGCTAGCGCAATTCTAACATTCATATCATGCTCAGTTTCAGAATAGCTACCAAGGTACTTGAAATCATCAACACAGTCAATTTTTGAACCGTCTGATGAAATCAACTTTGCATCGGTGGATGGATTTAAATGCATATACTTTGTCTTTGGTGCATTCAGGTATAGACAAACATCTTGACAGGCTTTCTCCACTCTTTTGAGAAGATCTTGAGCAGATTCGATGCAATCTTCGAGGAGTGCAATGTCGTCAGCATAGTCTAAGTCAGCTAGAACCTCAGCGGGGTTCTTCTGCTGCTGCGACGTCGTTTGAGTGCAAGCCCATCGCTACTGGTAATTGAAGTGCGAAGAGCATAGTCTAGTACGATTATAAATAGGAAAAGAGCAAGCGGGTCTCCTTGAAGAACACCAGTGCCTATCTTGAAAGCATTTGTCTCTCCTTCTGGTGTTATCACTACTGCGGTCGTGTCTTTGTACATCACATGAATTGCATTTACGACACGTGGAGGAATTCCGTATGCCGCTAATATTTCAATCATTCTGTCGCGATTGATGGAATCGAAAGCCTTACGGAAATCGATGAAAGTTATGACAGCTTCCTTCTTATGATTTTTCAGTTCTTCAACAATCCTTCGAAGAGCTAGAATATGAGAAGTGGTTGATCGTCCCTTACGGAATCCATTCTGATTTGGCCGCAAAACTTTATCGATGACAGGGCGAATCCTATTAAGCAGACAACGGTTGTAGATCTTGGCTGCTACTTGAGAAAGTGAAATCCCTCTGTAGTTGTCGGTTTTTGTAAGATCTCCTTTCTTCGGTATCGGTGTTAGTCCAGATATACCCCATTCCTTTGGACGGTCCCCATGGAATGTCTGAATACAGAATGAAAGCAGAATCTTTCTTAATTCTGGCATTTTCCAAAACTCAGGAGGTAATCCATCAAGGCCCGGTGCTTTTCCGTTTTTCAACTGACGCACAGCAGTGTCTACTTCTTCCTGAGTCAGATCGCCACTTTCTATTGAGGTGAAAATATCAAATATTTTCTCGACAGGAGGTGTATCGGTTTCAGAAGTTGGATCAGTAGATCAGTAGAAGTTGGATCAGTAGAAGTTGGATCAGTTCAGTAGATTTTTGAAGTGATTCTCCCAGGTCTTAAGTTGGCCATCACCTTCAATAAACATGGTACTCCGCGACTTTTTCCCTGATAACGTTTTAACTAGATCCCAAGCATTCTTTATGACAGAAGGCGCTGCTGGAGTTTCGAAGGAACGCAAGATGTTATTAATTCGCATATCCTCATAGCAGGGGCGGCACGGTGGTGTAGTGGTTAGCGCCGTCGCCTCACAGCAAGAAGGTCCTGGGTTCGAGCCCCGGGGCCGGCGAGGGCCTTTCTGTGCGGAGTTTGCATGTTCTCCCCGTGTCCGCATGGGTTTCCTCCAGGTGCTCCGGTTTCCCCCACAGTCCAAAGACATGCAGGTTAGGTTAACTGGTGACTCTAAATTGAGCGTAGGTGTGAATGTGAGTGTGAATGGTTGTCTGTGTCTATGTGCAGCCCTGTGATGACCTGGCGACTTGTCCAGGGTGTACCCCGCCTTTCGCCCGTAGTCAGCTGGGATAGGCTCCAGCTTGCCTGTGACCCTGTAGAACAGGATAAAGCGGCTAGAGATAATGAGATGAGATGAGATGAGATCCTCATAGCAGTCAAAAGTTTTTCGGAGGTTGTTCTGAGCAGACTGAATGTTCTGCGTTGATGCTCGAAGAGTAGTCTTGCGTGCAGCTGTGACTGGTTCCATATCTACTGTTTTTGTAGGTCTTGGTGGTCTTGGTGGAAGGAGTTCTGCACCTACTGTTGTTGCAATTGAAACAAAAGATGTATAATCTTGTTTGGCTGCAGGCAAATTGTTAAAACGTGTAGAGATTGTGTTGTCAATACGAGTTGTAAGGTCTTTATCATTCGTAAGTACCTGCCAGAAGAGCTTTTTCTTGACAGGTTGTACAGGGCGCCGTAAGCTGAGCTTAACAGTTGCAGTTACCATACGATGATCACTGCCGACAGGATTGGAGGATGAGAAGGCACGACATTCATTGATGCTGTTACGCCAGCGCTTACGATAGATGACGAAATTGATTTGAGATAGCACACCCTTTGGTGACCTATATGACCACAGTTTTCTTGGTGGCTTTTGGAATGATGTATTTCCAATGACGAGGTTGTGTTGCTGAATAAAATTGAGAAGAAGCAAACCATTCCGATTTGATGTAGTGTGATAGGAGAAACCTATGCTGATTTGTGCATTCATATCGCCTCCGATAAAAAGCATGGAGTGAGATGGAACATATTCGACAGCGTGGCTCAATTTCGAGTAGAAGTCTGCAACAATGTCCTCCTCCATACTGTTGTGAGGAGAATAGCAAGCAATAACCGTGGTCTTGGGATTACCTTTGAATGTAGCAGACATAATGCGCTCGTCATGTTTTGTCACAGATACGAGAAGAGGCAGTAATTTCGAGTTTATTGCTATGCCAACACCATGTATCGAGGCGCCACAGCTGTTTCGAATGGCTGATGAAGTAAACAATGTTGTTGATCCAAGATTGCAGTTAACTATTTCAGGATCAGTGTCTTCGTGAACAAATCGGTGTTCCTGTATGCATGTAATGTCGATGGTATAATCATTCAACAGTTTATCAAGCTCTGTTTGCGGTGACAGATGTTGGAGTGTTCTGCAGTTGAATGTTGCGATTTTGTAAGCTTTAGTTGGTTTGGAAAGGCCTTTCTTCGGTTTGCGATGATCAGAACCTGCCCGCCCCGCAGGAACATGCCCCTCCTCCACAGGGTTGAGGACAGGCTCGTCATTAAATGCAGGAACTGCATTGTCAGACCGCATGATTGGCCGGTTTTCAAGGGCTTTAACCTTGGAGCTATAATCGGACTTTGTCATGTTTTTTTTCTAATGGCTGGATACATAAACGGCTCGCCACACCTGAATATGTTTTACGGTTCTCCGCTAACTGGAGCAATGCACCTTCCCGTTGTCATACTGGATGATCTTCCGCGAAGCTGCGATGATCTCTCTGCCGAGCCATCAGTTTGACAATGATCGCCCCAGGAACTACAACTACCCCGTAAAGAGTAGAGGTACTTTTTATCGTCTACACTCACCAACAAACATCTACACTCACCTACACTCACCTACACACATCTACACTCACCTACACGCATCTACACTCACCTACACGCATCTACACTCACCTACACACATCTACACACACATCTACACTCACCTACACACACATCTACACGCATCTACACTCACGTTCATACATCTACACATGCATCGACACTCACCTACACACATCTACACTCACCTACACACATCTACACTCACCTACGCACATCTACACTCACCTACAAACATCTACACTCACCTACACTCACCTACACACATCTACACTCACCTACACACATCTACACTCACCTACAAACATCTACACTCACCTACACTCACCTACACACATCTACACTCACCTACACACATCTACACTCACCTACACACATCTACACTCACCTACACGCATCTACACTCACCTACACACATCTACACTCACCTACGCACATCTACACTCACCTACAAACATCTACACTCACCTACACTCACCTACACACATCTACACTCACCTACACACATCTACACTCACCTACGCACATCTACACTCACCTACAAACATCTACACTCACCTACACTCACCTACACACATCTACACTCACCTACACACATCTACACTCACCTACACGCATCTACACTCACCTACGCACATCTACACTCACCTACACACATCTACACACACATCTACACTCACCTACACACACATCTACACGCATCTACACTCACGTTCATACATCTACACATGCATCGACACTCACCTACACACATCTGCAATCACCTGCACACATCTACACACATTTACACTCACCTACACACATCTACACTCACCTACACACATCTACACACATTTACACTCACGTACACACATCTACAGATACATCTGCACTCACCTACACGCATCTACACTCACGTTCACACATCTACACACGCATCTACACTCACCTACACACATTGACACACAGCTACACTCTCCTACACAAACCTACATACATCTGCACTCACCTACACACATCTACACTCACTTACACAAACCTACACACATCTACACTCACCTACACACATCTACACTCACCTACACAAACCTACACACACCTACACTCACCTACACACATCTGCACTCACCTACACAAACCTACACACATCTACACTCACCTACACACATCTACACTCACCTACACAAACCTACACACACCTACACTCACCTACACACATCTGCACTCACCTACACAAACCTACACACATCTACACTCACCTACACAAACCTACACACACCTACACTCACCTACACACATCTACACTCACCTACACAAACCTACACACACCTACACTCACCTACACACATCTACACAAACCTACACACACCTACACTCACCTACACTCACCTACACACACCTACACAAACCTACACACAGCTACACTCACCTACACTCACCTACACACAGCTACACTCACCTACACACACCTACACAAACCTACACACACCTACACTCACCTACACACATCTACACTCACCTACACACATCTACACTCACCTACACAAACCTACACACATCTACACTCACCTACACACATCTACACTCACCTACACACATCTACACTCACCTACACAAACCTACACACACCTACACTCACCTACACACATCTACACTCACCTACACACATCTACACTCACCTACACGCATCTACACTCACCTACACAAACCTACACACATCTACACTCACCTACACACATCTACACTCACCTACACACATCTACACTCACCTACACGCATCTACACTCACCTACACAAACCTACACACATTTACACTCACCTACACTCACCTACACACAGCTACACTTACCTACTCACATCTACAGATACATCTGCACTCACCTGCATACATCTACACTCACCTACACACATCTACACTCACCTACACACATCTACACTCACCTACACACAGCTACACTCACCTACACACACCTACACTCACCTACACACATTTACACTCACCTACACACATCTACACTTACCTACACAAACCTACACACATCTACACTCACCTACACTCACCTACACACAGCTACACTCACCTACACACATCTACACTCACCTACACACATCTACACACACCTACACACATCTACACTCACCTACACACATCTACACTCACCTACACACATCTACACTCACCTACACACATCTACACTCACCTACACACAGCTACACTCACCTACACACATCTACACTCACCTACACACACCTACACTCACCTACACACATTTACACTCACCTACACACATCTACACTTACCTACACAAACCTACACACATCTACACTCACCTACACTCACCTACACACAGCTACACTCACCTACACACATCTACACTCACCTACACACATCTACACTTACCTACACAAACCTACACACATCTACACTCACCTACACACAGCTACACTTACCTACACTCACCTACACACAGCTACACTCACCTACACAAACCTACACACAGCTACACTCACCTACACACAGCTACACTCACCTACACAAACCTACACACAGCTACACTCACCTACACACAGCTACACTCACCTACACTCACCTACACTCACCTACACTCACCTACACACATCTACACTCACCTACACACATCTACACTCACCTACACACATCTACACTCACCTACACGCATCTACACTCACCTACACACATCTACACTCACCTACGCACATCTACACTCACCTACAAACATCTACACTCACCTACACTCACCTACACACATCTACACTCACCTACACACATCTACACTCACCTACGCACATCTACACTCACCTACAAACATCTACACTCACCTACACTCACCTACACACATCTACACTCACCTACACACATCTACACTCACCTACACGCATCTACACTCACCTACGCACATCTACACTCACCTACACACATCTACACACACATCTACACTCACCTACACACACATCTACACGCATCTACACTCACGTTCATACATCTACACATGCATCGACACTCACCTACACACATCTGCAATCACCTGCACACATCTACACACATTTACACTCACCTACACACATCTACACTCACCTACACACATCTACACACATTTACACTCACGTACACACATCTACAGATACATCTGCACTCACCTACACGCATCTACACTCACGTTCACACATCTACACACGCATCTACACTCACCTACACACATCGACACACAGCTACACTCTCCTACACAAACCTACATACATCTGCACTCACCTACACACATCTACACTCACTTACACAAACCTACACACATCTACACTCACCTACACACATCTACACTCACCTACACAAACCTACACACACCTACACTCACCTACACACATCTGCACTCACCTACACAAACCTACACACATCTACACTCACCTACACACATCTACACTCACCTACACAAACCTACACACACCTACACTCACCTACACACATCTGCACTCACCTACACAAACCTACACACATCTACACTCACCTACACAAACCTACACACACCTACACTCACCTACACACATCTACACTCACCTACACAAACCTACACACACCTACACTCACCTACACACATCTACACAAACCTACACACACCTACACTCACCTACACTCACCTACACTCACCTACACACACCTACACAAACCTACACACAGCTACACTCACCTACACTCACCTACACACAGCTACACTCACCTACACACACCTACACAAACCTACACACACCTACACTCACCTACACACATCTACACTCACCTACACACATCTACACTCACCTACACAAACCTACACACATCTACACTCACCTACACACATCTACACTCACCTACACACACCTACACAAACCTACACACACCTACACTCACCTACACTCACCTACACACATCTACACTCACCTACACACATCTACACTCACCTACACGCATCTACACTCACCTACACAAACCTACACACATCTACACTCACCTACACACAGCTACACTCACCTACACACATCTACACTCACCTACACGCATCTACACTCACCTACACAAACCTACACACATTTACACTCACCTACACTCACCTACACACAGCTACACTTACCTACTCACATCTACAGATACATCTGCACTCACCTGCATACATCTACACTCACCTACACACATCTACACTCACCTACACACATCTACACTCACCTACACACAGCTACACTCACCTACACACACCTACACTCACCTACACACATTTACACTCACCTACACACATCTACACTTACCTACACAAACCTACACACATCTACACTCACCTACACTCACCTACACACAGCTACACTCACCTACACACATCTACACTCACCTACACACATCTACACTCACCTACACACATCTACACACACCTACACACATCTACACTCACCTACACACATCTACACTCACCTACACACATCTACACTCACCTACACACATCTACACTCACCTACACACAGCTACACTCACCTACACACATCTACACTCACCTACACACACCTACACTCACCTACACACATTTACACTCACCTACACACATCTACACTTACCTACACAAACCTACACACATCTACACTCACCTACACTCACCTACACACAGCTACACTCACCTACACACATCTACACTCACCTACACACATCTACACTTACCTACACAAACCTACACACATCTACACTCACCTACACACAGCTACACTTACCTACACTCACCTACACACAGCTACACTCACCTACACAAACCTACACACAGCTACACTCACCTACACACAGCTACACTCACCTACACAAACCTACACACAGCTACACTCACCTACACACAGCTACACTCACCTACACTCACCTACACTCACCTACACTCACCTACACACATCTACACTCACCTACACACATCTACACTCACCTACACACATCTACACTCACCTACACGCATCTACACTCACCTACACACATCTACACTCACCTACGCACATCTACACTCACCTACAAACATCTACACTCACCTACACTCACCTACACACATCTACACTCACCTACACACATCTACACTCACCTACGCACATCTACACTCACCTACAAACATCTACACTCACCTACACTCACCTACACACATCTACACTCACCTACACACATCTACACTCACCTACACGCATCTACACTCACCTACGCACATCTACACTCACCTACACACATCTACACACACATCTACACTCACCTACACACACATCTACACGCATCTACACTCACGTTCATACATCTACACATGCATCGACACTCACCTACACACATCTGCAATCACCTGCACACATCTACACACATTTACACTCACCTACACACATCTACACTCACCTACACACATCTACACACATTTACACTCACGTACACACATCTACAGATACATCTGCACTCACCTACACGCATCTACACTCACGTTCACACATCTACACACGCATCTACACTCACCTACACACATCGACACACAGCTACACTCTCCTACACAAACCTACATACATCTGCACTCACCTACACACATCTACACTCACTTACACAAACCTACACACATCTACACTCACCTACACACATCTACACTCACCTACACAAACCTACACACACCTACACTCACCTACACACATCTGCACTCACCTACACAAACCTACACACATCTACACTCACCTACACACATCTACACTCACCTACACAAACCTACACACACCTACACTCACCTACACACATCTGCACTCACCTACACAAACCTACACACATCTACACTCACCTACACAAACCTACACACACCTACACTCACCTACACACATCTACACTCACCTACACAAACCTACACACACCTACACTCACCTACACACATCTACACAAACCTACACACACCTACACTCACCTACACTCACCTACACTCACCTACACACACCTACACAAACCTACACACAGCTACACTCACCTACACTCACCTACACACAGCTACACTCACCTACACACACCTACACAAACCTACACACACCTACACTCACCTACACACATCTACACTCACCTACACACATCTACACTCACCTACACAAACCTACACACATCTACACTCACCTACACACATCTACACTCACCTACACACATCTACACTCACCTACACAAACCTACACACACCTACACTCACCTACACACATCTACACTCACCTACACACATCTACACTCACCTACACGCATCTACACTCACCTACACAAACCTACACACATCTACACTCACCTACACACAGCTACACTCACCTACACACATCTACACTCACCTACACACATCTACACTCACCTACACGCATCTACACTCACCTACACAAACCTACACACATTTACACTCACCTACACTCACCTACACACAGCTACACTTACCTACTCACATCTACAGATACATCTGCACTCACCTGCATACATCTACACTCACCTACACACATCTACACTCACCTACACACATCTACACTCACCTACACACAGCTACACTCACCTACACACACCTACACTCACCTACACACATTTACACTCACCTACACACATCTACACTTACCTACACAAACCTACACACATCTACACTCACCTACACTCACCTACACACAGCTACACTCACCTACACACATCTACACTCACCTACACACATCTACACTCACCTACACACATCTACACACACCTACACACATCTACACTCACCTACACACATCTACACTCACCTACACACATCTACACTCACCTACACACATCTACACTCACCTACACACAGCTACACTCACCTACACACATCTACACTCACCTACACACACCTACACTCACCTACACACATTTACACTCACCTACACACATCTACACTTACCTACACAAACCTACACACATCTACACTCACCTACACTCACCTACACACAGCTACACTCACCTACACACATCTACACTCACCTACACACATCTACACTTACCTACACAAACCTACACACATCTACACTCACCTACACACAGCTACACTTACCTACACTCACCTACACACAGCTACACTCACCTACACAAACCTACACACAGCTACACTCACCTACACACAGCTACACTCACCTACACAAACCTACACACAGCTACACTCACCTACACACAGCTACACTCACCTACACTCACCTACACTCACCTACACACAGCTACACTCACCTACACACACCTACACAAACCTACACACAGCTACACTCACCTACACAAACCTACACACAGCTACACTCACCTACACAAACCTACACACATCTACACTCACTTACACAAACCTACACACATCTACAAAAAAGCCATTATTTTTCATTTTCTGACCCATTTTGAATCTTTGCTCATGAAACCCTTGTGTTATCTTTATGCCAAACAGTAATACAGGGGAAAAATACCCATAATGCACTTATAACTTTAACTTGTTTATCTGAAGCAATTTGTCTCCTTGCTGAAATGTTCTTTTTTTTTGGGGGGGGGGGGGGGCTTTTTTTACCTTTTATTGGATAGGACAGTGTAGAGACAGGAAATGAGCGGGGGAGAGAGACGGGGAGGGATCGGGAAATGACCTCGGGTTGGAATCGAACCCGGGTCCCCGAATTTATGGTATGGTGCCTTAGCCACCTGAGCCACGACGACAAAAGTCACACTTGGAAGACGTTCTGGACTCTTACAGTAATGCTTTTATGTCTGAGGACTTCAGTTGACTTGCTGACTTTAGGACTGCAGTTATGAACAGTTTTGTACTCAAGTTTCCATCAGTGTACAGTTTATAACTTCAGCAAAACAGACTTCATGTTCAAACTATAATGAAGTTCCTGGTTTCACAGTTATACTTTGTGACTCTACAGGACACAGTTATAGAAGCAAGTTATTTATAATCACATTATCTCTTATCACCCACATGAGGATGGATTCCCTTTTGAGTCTGGTTCCTCTCAAAGTTTCTTCCTCATGTGGTCTGAGGGAGATTTTCCTTTTCCACCATTGCCCCAGGCTTGCTCATTGGGGATAAATTAGGGATAAATTAGGGCTAAAATTAGCTCATGTTTAAAGTCTTTAATTTTCTGTAAAGCTGCTTGGCAACAATGTCTATTGTTAAAAACACTTTAAAAATAAACTTGACTTGACTTTTTTTTTGAAGTTCCGAGTCTCTCTCATGGCTGCCCTCTGTGTAGTTTGTATAATAAATAGTGAATTAGTGAACCAGTGTACAATTTCAGACACAACACATTTTTCACTGCGTATCTCGCCTCATGTTCACCCGTTCATTTCATTCTTTTTCTGTCAATCTTTCTTCATCTGTCTCTCTTTCCATCTCAGAGACATTAGCATGACGGTGATGTGATTTCTCAGCGTGTGTTTTACTGCTCCTCCAGTGTGCCGTGTGTCTGAGGGAACATTAGTGTGTCTTTATGACTTTCTGAAACTCCCGCATGCTGTGTGTGTGTGTGTGTGTGTGTGTTCATTAATGTCAAACTTTGAAGGAATGGCTGCCATGAGCCATTCAGGTCAAACATCCAATACAGCACCAGTGTATTATGGGTACACTGGAGTGCACTATCTGGAAACTAGCTGTTACAGTGCATTATGGGATTTCCTCATTTTCTGTCTTTATTTTGACTGATTGCATCAATATCAGATAAGAATAAATACAAAAAATTGTTAATAAAGAAACTTCTTTCCTGTACATTTTGGTGAGCCAGCCAGGAGTCTCAAACAAAGACCCAAACATTTTAATGTCATCCAAGAACATAATCATACTACATCTGAAGAAGTTCCAATATCCATGGATTGAGGTTTCGAAGAGACAAAATATACAATCAAATATCCACTAAAATCTAATCACTGGTGAGCCAGCCAAGAGATACATAAGAAGGTGCAACTATAGGAGACAGAAGTTGATCCAAGCTCCAGTTCTTTAGACTGACAATCTCATATTGATCAACTTTAACCACCAGTGAGCCAATGAGGAATATGGTGTTTAAGATGCAAACTCTAATATTAAGCATTGGCAAGCCAGCCAGGAGCTGCAAAAGATGAAAAACATCTCAATAATAGTTTAAGGTGCAACTCTAACAGGTGGAAGAAGATAGAATTTAATCTAAGCTACAGTTCTTTAAATCTGAAACCCAAAATCTGACATCCATCAAAATCTAGCCAGTGGCAAGCCTGCCAGGAGCGACAAAAGACAAAGAGAACGACCTAGGAAGATTTCAAAGTGCACATATAAGCATCAGAGGAAGACAGAAGTTGATCTAAGATATGGTTCTTAAGACTCGAAACCGATTGATCATAAATTGGTTTATTTTTTCAACTTTATCATTGATTTTGATATCAAAATTGAAAAAAGAAAAAAAACCAACTCAAGAACATTTTCAAGGTGAAACTCTAAAAGTATGAAGATACAAGTTTATCCAAGCTACAGGTCTTTAGATCCAAAACCCAAAATGTGACACTGATCAAAATATATCCAGTCTGGAACTAAAAAAAAAAAAAAAGATTATGGTCTGACTATAAAATACTTAAAGTCCCATTCCACCATTGGATGTATTCTTTGGCATAAAATACAATATATTTTATGACAACATGACTAGATAGAGAAATCTTTTAGCTTCAAAATGATATATCAAACATAATTTTTTGACAACGATAAGTATATTAATTTTGCGACCAAAGTCACCTACCCTTTTAATTTCCGCGCAGTAGTGAAACGTGATGTCATCAGCAGGTTCCCCTTCTTGTGTACCACGTGTCGGTCTATTTTTAGACCAGGAAACCCCCAAAGTGAGAGAGTCATTTTCTCCTCGTATATGGGGGCCAAAAAAATTGCGAAAAATTTTGAGTTAATCTTTCAGTTAGCTAGATTTATTGGTATTAGCTAGATTTATTGGTATTATTTTTATCGCGTTCTATCCGCCATTGCTGATAATGTGTGCCATGTCACACGTCACGTGGTACACAAGAAGGGGAACCTGCCGATGACATCACGCGCGGAAATTAAAAGGGTAGGTGACTTTGGTCGCAAAATTAATATACTTGTCGTTGTCAAAAAATTATGTTTGACATATCATTTTGAAGCTAAAAGATTTCTCTATCTAGTGATACCGTTTATATATGTTGTCAAAATATATTGTATTTTATGCCAAAGAATACATCCAATGGTGGAATGGCACTTTAAGAAGAAACAGAGAGACAGACAGAAAGAACAATTACATAAACCTGACTGTATGAAGAGAAAGATGAATAACTTCTTTCTTTTTCTCACACACACACACACACACACACACACACACACACACACACACACACAATGAAGACACAAAGGGAATACTCATACATACACAGCACAGATAATGGATCTCTCTCTCTCTCTCTCTCTCTCTCTCTGTCCTAATAATGATGGATGGATGGATGGATGGATGGATGGATGGATGGATGGATGGATGGATGTGTGGTTGAAGGCCGTTATGATGAGACTGCTTACCGTAACATTTTAGCACTTAGCCTGACCGCTATCCACACAGCTGCCCTGATATATTACTGCACTTGATACTCTGTGTGTGTGTGTGTGTGTGTGTGTGTGTGTGTGTGTGTGTGTGTGTGTGTTTACCATGCTCTGCTGACAGTGTGGTGACTCCGTTAGATGTCGTGCCGTCCGGTTTGACCTGTCCATTCTCAAAAGCAAAACTTTCCGTCTCCTGCAGCTGCCAGTTCAGTCCGAACAGATGCATCGCTGAGAGAGAGAGAGAGAGAGAGAGAGAGAGAGAGAGGTCAGAATGGTCTTTCAGCTCCATCCATGACTGAAGCCAGATATTTTTGCTAATTATAAATAACAGCTAACCAAAATATGCTGCTTGACAAGATTCTTTTTTAATTATCCGACATTTAATGAACGAATCTGCAGCCTGTTGTCCGTAATGACTGCTTCTGAGTCAGCACTGTTTATGACTGATGTCTGATAAAATTCCGATTGAGTCTGGAAAATTAAAACTCAAAAAATAATCTTAACTTTAGCAGCATTCAACTAACTGCTGCTGTGTCACAGAGTCATTTTCAACTAAAGGGATGAAGTTCATTTAATTCAATTAAAAAAAAAAAAAACCAACTGATTTATGAGATCATTATTAATTTTTTAAGACTGTGAACTTTTTTGGTTCTATTTCATTCTTGTTTTCCCATTCTTCCCTTCAAAATTTTCTCTCCTTCTCTTCTTCTTTATATATAGGACAAAAAAATACACATTAATGAATGAATTCATTAATTAATTGAGAACAAGAAAGTGAACAAGCTCATATTTGTATGTCTGATCTCTGAATTTGATAAACAAAAAGAATACGGTAAATAGAATGGACTTGATCAGAAATGACACACTGTGTGGTATACAACATGTCAAATAACGTTTGTCTTTGCTTGTAAAAACGATCACATTGAACAAAGTGTGTAAAAATCATCAAAATAAATCAAGCTGAAGATCAACGGAATTACATTACATTATAAATCGAAAATACCAAGCTGTTAAAACATGGTTTTACAACAAAAAGCTGCATATCAAAGAGAATCAAGTTTCCCCGTGTGCGTGTGGCTGTACGTGAGGCTGTGTGTGAGGCTGTGTGAGGCTGCGCGTGTGGCTATACGAGGCTGTGCGTCTGGCTGTGTGAGGCTGTGCATGTGGCTGTGCGTGTGGCTATACGAGGCTATGTGTGAGGCTGTGCGAGAGGCTGTGCGTGGCTGTGCGTGAGGCTGTGCGTGAGGCTGTGTGTGTGGCAATGCATGTGGCTGTGCGAGGCTGTGCGTGGGGCTATACAAGGCTGTGCGTGTGGCTGTGTGAGGCTGTGTGTGTGGCTGTGTGAGGCTGTGTGTGAGGCTGTGTGTGGCTGTGCGTGAGGCTGTGCATGTGGCTGTGTGAGGCTGTGCGTGTGGCTGTGCGTGAGGCTGTGCATGTGGCTGTGTGAGGCTGTATGTGTGACTGTGCATGTGGCTGTGCGTGTGGCTGTGTGAGGCTGTGCGTGTGGCTGTAAGAGGCTGTGCGTGAGGCTGTGTGAGGCTGTGCATGTGGCTGTGTGAGTGTGAGGCTGTGCGTGTGGCTGGGCGTGAGGCTGTGCGTGAGGCTATGTGAGGCTGTGGGGGTGGCTGTGCATGTGGCTGTGTGAGGCTGTGCATGTGGCTGTGTGTGTGGCTATGTGAGGCTGTGCGTGTGGCTGTGTGTGTGGCTGTGCGTGTGGCTGTGTGTGTGGCTATGTGAGGCTGTGCATGTGGCTGTGTGTGTGGCTATGTGAGGCTGTGCGTGTGGCTGTGCGTGTGGCTGTGCGTGTGGCTATGTGAGGCTGTGCGTGTAGTAGTGCATGAGGCTGTGCGTGTGGCTGTGTGTGAGGCTGTGTGTAAGGCTGCGTGTGTGGCTGTGTGTGAGGCTGTGTATGGCTGTGTGTGAGGCTGTGTGTGGCTGTGTGTGAGGCTGTGTATGGCTGTGTGTGAGGCTGTGTGTGAGGCTGTGTGAAGATGTGTGTGAGGCTGTGTGCAAGGCTGTGTGTGTGGCTGTGCGTGAGGCTGTGTGTGAGGTTGTGTGTGTGACTGTGTGTGAGGCTGTGTGTGGCTGTGCGTAAGGCTGTGCGTGAGGCTGTGTGTGAGGTTGTGTGTGTGACTGTGTGTGAGGCTGTGTGTGGCTGTGCGTAAGGCTGTGCGTGAGGCTGTGTGTGAGGCTGTGCGTGTGGCTATGTGAGGCTGTGCGTGTAGTAGTGCATGAGGCTGTGCGTGTGGCTGTGTGTGAGGCTGTGTGTAAGGCTGCGTGTGTGGCTGTGTGTGAGGCTGTGTATGGCTGTGTGTGACGCTGTGTGTGAGGCTGTGTGAGGCTGTGCGTGAGGCTGTGTGTGAGGCTGTGTGTGGCTGTGTGTAAGGCTGTGCATGAGGCTGTTTGTGAGGCTGTGCGTGAGGCTGTGTGTGAGGCTGTGTGTGAGGTTGTGTGTGGCTGTGCGTAAGGCTGTGCGTGAGGCTGTGTGTGAGGCTGTGCGTGTGGCTGTGCATGAGGCTGTGCGTAAGGCTATGTGTGTGGCTGTGTGTGAGGCTATGTGTAAGGGTGTGTGTGAGGCTGTGCCTGTGGCTGTGCAAGAGGCTGTGTGTGTGGCTGTGTGAGGCTGTGTGTAAGGCTGTGTGTGTGGCTGTGTGTGAGGCTGTGTGAGGCAGTGTGTGAGGCTGTGTGTGTGGCTGTGCGTGAGGCTGTGCGTGAGGCTGTGCGTGAGGCTGTGTGAGGCTGTGCGTGGCTGTGTGAGGCTGTGCGTGTGGCTGTGTGTGTGGCTGTGTGTGAGGCTGTGTGAGGCTGTGTGTGGCTGTGCGTGTGGCTGTGTGTGTGAGGCTGTGTGTGTGTGGCTGTGTGTGAGGCTGTGTGAGGCTGTGTGTGGCTGTGTGAGGCTGTGCGTGTGGCTGTGTGTGTGGCTGTGTGTGTGGCTGTGTGTGAGGCTGTATGAGGCTGTGTGAGGCTGTGCGAGTGGCTGTGTGTGTGGCTGTGTGTGAGGCTGTGTGTGAGGCTGTGTGTGAGGCTGTGTGTGGCTGTGCGTGTGGCTGTGCGTGTGGCTGTGTGTGTGGCTGTGTGTGAGGCTGTGTGTGAGGCTGTGTGTGGCTGTGTGTGAGGCTGTGTGAGGATGTGTGTGTGGCTGTGTGAGAGGCTGTGTGTGGCTGTGTGTAAGGCTGTGTGAGAGGCTGTGTGTGGCTGTGTGTGTGGCTGTGTGTGAGGCTGTGTGGCGGTGTGAGGCTGTGTGAGGCTGTGTGTGAGGCTGTGCGTGTGGCTGTGCGTGAGGCTGTGCGTGAGGCTGTGTGAGGATGTGTGTGAGGCTGTGCATGATGCTGTGCGTGTGTCTGTGCGTGTGGCTGTGCGTGAGGCTGTGTGTAAGGCTGTGAGTGTGGCTGTGTGTGAGGCTGTGTGTAAGGCTGTGAGTGTGGCTGTGTGTGAGGCTGTGTGTAAGGCTGTGAGTGTGGCTGTGTGTGAGGCTGTGTGTAAGGCTGTGAGTGTGGCTGTGTGTGTGGCTGTGTGTAAGGCTGTGAGTGTGGCTGTGTGTGAGGCTGTGTGTGAGGCTGTGTGTGAGGCTGTGTTACCCCTTTTCCACCACATCAGTTCCAGGGCTGGTTTGGGACCAATGCTGGTGCTGGTTCACAACTCACTCAACTTGCGAGCCAGCTGAGAACCAGTTTGCTTTCCATAGCTTGCGGTGCTAAGGGGAGCCACGTCATTACATCGCTGTATACGTCAGTTACGTCGCTACGTTTGCATAAACCTTGCCGCGAATATCGAAGCAAAAACAACCTGGAAGAAGCAGCAGCAACAACAACAACAGCAACAATAATGGATGACTTCGCGTTTGTACAGCTGCTGCTTCTCGTCGCTTAAAAATGGCAATCTTTCGCGGTCTTGTTATTGTTATTGGTCTTAACAACTCTGCCCCCCCACTGACATAAGCGGTTCTTTCCTCTAGCCCAGCAGAGAGTTGGTGCTAGCCTGGAACCGGTTTGTCTGGCCCCAGAGCCAGTTATTTGTCAGTGGAAACAGAAAATCCGGTTCCAAATTAAGCACTGGCCCCGAACCAGCCTTGGAACTGCTTTGGTGGAAAAGGGGCATGTGTGAGGCTGTGTGTGAGGCTGTGTGTGTGTCTGTGTCTGAGGCTATGTGTGGCTGTGTGTGAGGCTTTGTGTGGCTGTGTGTGAGGCTGTGTGTGAGGCTGTGCATGTGGCAGTGTGTGGCTGTGTGTGAGGCTGTGCGTGAGGCTGTGCATGTGGCTGTGTGTGGCTGTGTGAGAGGCTGTGTGTGTGGCTGTGTGTGTGGCTGTGTGTGAGGCTGTGCATGGGGCTGTGTGTGGCTGCGTGAGAGGCTGTGTGTGTGGCTGTGTGTGAGGCTGTGCGTGTGGCTGTGTGTGAGGCTGTGTGTGGCTGTGCGTGAGGCTGTGTGTGTGGCTGTGTGTGAGGCTGTGCGTGAGGCTGTGTCTGGCTGTGCGTGAGGCTGTGCGTGTGGCTGTGCGTGAGGCTGTGCGTGAGGCTCTGCGTGAGGCTGTGCGTGTGGCTGTGCGTGAGGCTGTGCATGAGGCTGTGTGTGAGGCTGTGTTTGACACTGTGCGTGACACTGTGCGTGAGGCTGTGTGAGGATGTGTGTGAGGCTGTGTGTGGCTGTGTGTAAGGCTGTGTGTGTGGCTGTGTGTGAGGCTGTGTGTGTAAGGCTGTGTGTGGGGCTCTGTGTGGGGCTGTGTGTGAGGCTGTGTGTCAGGCTGTGTGTGAGACTGTGAGCGTGGCTGTGCGTGTGGCTGTGTGTGAGGCTGTGCGTGAGGCTGTGCGTGTGGCTGTGCATGAGGCTGTGCGTGTGGCTGTGCGTGAGGCTGTGTGTGGCTGTGCGTGTGGCTGTGTGTGAGGCTGTGCGTGTGGCTGTGCGTGAGACTGTGCGTGTGGCTGTGCATGAGGCTGTGTGTGGCTGTGTGTGAGGCTGTGTTTGAAACTGTGTGTGAGGCTGTGCGTGTGGCTGTGCATGAGGCTGTGTGAGGCTGTGTGAGGATGTGTGTGAGGCTGTGCATGATGCTGTGCGTGTGGCTGTGCGTGTGGCTGTGCGTGAGGCTGTGTGTAAGGCTGTGAGTGTGGCTGTGTGTGAGGCTGTGTGTGAGGCTGTGTTACCCCTTTTCCACCAAATCAGTTCCAGCGCTGGTTTGGGACCAATGCTGGTGCTGGTTCACAACTCACTCAACTTGCGAGCCAGCTGAGAACCAGTTTGCTTTCCATAGCTTGCGGTGCTAAGGGGAGCCACGTCATTACATCGCTGTATACGTCAGTTACGTCGCTACGTTTGCATAAACCTTGCCGCGAATATCGAAGCAAAAACAACCTGGAAGAAGCAGCAGCAACAACAACAACAGCAACAATAATGGATGACTTCGCGTTTGTACAGCTGCTGCTTCTCGTCGCTTAAAAATGGCAATCTTTCGTGGTCTTGTTATTGTTATTGGTCTTAACAACTCTGCCCCCCCACTGACATAAGCGGTTCTTTCCTCTGGCCCAGCAGAGAGTTGGTGCTAGCCTGGACCGGTTTGTCTGGCCCCAGAGCCAGTTCTTTGTCAGTGGAAACAGAAAATCCGGTTCCAAACTAAGCACTGGCCCCGAACCAGCCCTGGAACTGCTTTGGTGGAAAAGGGGCATGTGTGAGGCTGTGTGTGAGGCTGTGTGTGTGTCTGTGTCTGAGGCTTTGTGTGGCTGTGTGTGAGGCTTTGTGTGGCTGTGTGTGTGGCTATGTGTGAGGCTGTGCATGTGGCTGTGTGTGGCTGTGTGAGAGGCTGTGTGTGGCTGTGTGAGAGGCTGTGTGAGGCTGTGTGTGTGGCTGTGTGTGAGGCTGTGCATGTGGCTGTGTGTGGCTGTGTGAGAGGCTGTGCATGTGGCTGTGTGTGGCTGTGTGAGAGGCTGTGTGTGGCTGTGTGTAAGGCTGTGTGAGAGGCTGTGTGAGGCTGTGTGTGTGGCTGTGCGTGAGGCTGTGCATGTGGCTGTGTGAGAGGCTGTGTGAGGCTGTGTGTGGCTGTGTGTAAGGCTGTGTGTGAGGCTGTGCATGTGGCTGTGTGTGGCTGTGTGAGAGGCTGTGCATGTGGCTGTGTGTGGCTGTGTGAGAGGCTGTGTGTAAGGCTGTGTGTGGCTGTGTGAGAGGCTGTGTGTGGCTGTGTGAGAGGCTGTGTGTGGCTGTGTGAGAGGCTGTGTGAGGCTGTGTGTGTGGCTGTGTGTGAGGCTGTGTGTGTGGCTGTGTGTGAGGCTGTGCATGTGGCTGTGTGTGGCTGTGTGAGAGGCTGTGCATGTGGCTGTGTGTGGCTGTGTGAGAGGCTGTGTGTGGCTGTGTGTAAGGCTGTGTGAGAGGCTGTGTGAGGCTGTGTGTGTGGCTGTGCGTGAGGCTGTGCATGTGGCTGTGTGTGGCTGTGTGAGAGGCTGTGTGTGGCTGTGTGTAAGGCTCTGTGAGAGGCTGTGTGTAAGACTGTGTGTGTGGCTGTGCGTGAGGCTGTGCATGTGGCTGTGCGTGAGGCTGTGCGTGATGCTGTGTGTGTGGCTGTGCGTGAGGCTGTGCGTGTGGCTGTGCGTGAGGCTGTGCGTGTGGCTGTGCATGAGGCTGTGCGTGAGGCTGTGCGTGGCTGTGTGTGAGGCTGTGTGTGAGGCTGTGTGTGAGGCTGTGCATGTGGCTGTGTGAGAGGCTGTGTGTGGCTGTGGGAGAGGCTGTGTGAGAGGCTGTGTGTGAGGCTGTGTGTGCGGCTGTGCGTGAGGCTGTGCGTGAGGCTGTGCATGTGGCTGTGTGAGAGGCTGTGTGAGGCTGTGTGTGTGGCTGTGTGTGTGGCTGTGTGTAAGGCTGTGCGTGAGGCTGTGCGAGAGGCTGTGTGTGTGGCTGTGTGTGAGGCTGTGCGTGAGGCTGTGCATGTGGCTGTGTGAGAGGCTGTGTGTGAGGCTGTGTGAGAGGCTGTGTGTGTGGCTGTGCATAAGGCTGTGTGTGAGGCTGTGAGTGTGGCTGTGTGTGTGGTTGTGTGTGAGGCTGTGCATGTGGCTGTGTGTAAGGCTGTGTGTGAGACTGTGTGAGGCTGTGTGTGAGGCTGTGCATGTGGCTGTGTGAGAGGCTGTGTGTGGCTGTGTGAGAGGCTGTGCGAGAGGCTGTGTGTGAGGCTGTGCATGTGGCTGTGTGTGGCTGTGTGAGAGGCTGTGTGAGGCTGTGTGTGTGGCTGTGTGTGTGGCTGTGTGTGAGGCTGTGCGTGAGGCTGTGTGTGTGGCTGTGTGTGAGGCTGTCCGTGAGGCTGTGCATGTGGCTGTGTGAGAGGCTGTGTGTGAGGCTGTGTGAGAGGCTGTGTGTGTGGCTGTGCATAAGGCTGTGTGTGAGGCTGTGAGTGTGGCTGTGTGTGTGGCGGTGTGAGGCTATGTGAGGCTGTTTGTGAGAGGCTGTGTGTGGCTGTGCATGATGCTGTGCGTGTGGCTGTGCATGATGCTGTGTGTGTGGCTGTGCGTGTGGCTGTGCGTGAGGCTGTGCATGTGGCTGTGCGTGAGGCTGTGCGTGTGGCTGTGCGTGAGGCTGTGCGTGTGGCTGTGCGTGAGGCTGTGCGTGTGGCTGTGCGTGTGGCTGTGTGTGAGGCTGTGTTACCCCTTTTCCACCAAATCAGTTCCAGCACTGGTTTGGGACCAATGCTGGTGCTGGTTCACAACACACTCAACTTGCGAGCCAGCTGAGAACCAGTTTGCTTTCCATAGCTTGCGGTGCTAAGGGGAGCCACGTCATTACATCGCTGTATACGTCAGTTACGTAGCTACGTTTGCATAAACCTTGCCGCGAATATCGAAGCAAAAACAACCTGGAAGAAGCAGCAACAACAACAACAACAGCAACAATAATGGATGACTTCGCGTTTGTACAGCTGCTGCTTCTCGTCGCTTAAAAATGGCAATCTTTCGCGGTCTTGTTATTGTTATTGGTCTTAACAACTCTGCCCCCCCACTGACATAAGCGGTTCTTTCCTCTGGCCCAGCAGAGAGTTGGTGCTAGCCTGGAACCGGTTTGTCTGGCCCCAGAGCCAGTTCTTTGTCAGTGGAAACAGAAAATCTGGTTCCAAACTAAGCACTGGCCCCGAACCAGCCCTGGAACTGCTTTGGTGGAAAAGGGGCATGTGTGAGGCTGTGTGTGTGTCTGTGTCTGAGGCTTTGTGTGGCTGTGTGTGAGGCTTTGTGTGGCTGTGTGTGAGGCTGTGCATGTGGCAGTGTGTGGCTGTGTGAGAGGCTGTGTGTGTAAGGCTGTGTGAGAGGCTGTGTGTGTGGCTGTGTGTGTGGCTGTGTGTAAGGCTGTGTGTGTGGCTGTGTGTGAGGCTGTGCGTGTGGCTGTGCATGTGGCTGTGTGTGGCTGTGTGAGAGGCTGTGTGTGGCTGTGTGTAAGGCTGTGTGTGGCTGTGCGTGAGGCTGTGTGTGTGGCTGTGTGTGAGGCTGTGTGTGTGGCTGTGTGTGAGGCTGTGCGTGAGGCTGTGCGTGAGGCTGTGTCTGGCTGTGCGTGAGGCTGTGCGTGAGGCTGTGCGTGGCTGTGTGTGAGGCTGTGCGTGAGGCTGTGCATGAGGCTGTGTGTGAGGCTGTGTTTGACACTGTGCGTGACACTGTGCGTGAGGCTGTGTGAGGATGTGTGTGTGGCTGTGTGTGAGGCTGTGTGTGTGGCTGTGTGTAAGGCTGTGTGTGTGGCTGTGTGTGAGGCTGTGTGTGTGGCTGTGTGTGGGGCTCTGTGTGGGGCTGTGTGTGAGGCTGTGTGTGAGGCTGTGAGCCTGGCTGTGCGTGTGGCTGTGTGTGAGGCTGTGCGTGTGGCTGTGCATGAGGCTGTGCATGTGGCTGTGTGTGGCTGTGCGTGAGACTGTGTGTGAGGCTGTGCGTGTGGCTGTGCATGAGGCTGTGTGTGGCTGTGTGTGAGGATGTGTGTGTGGCTGTGTGTGGGGCTCTGTGTGGGGCTGTGTGTGAGGCTGTGTGTGAGGCTGTGTGTGAGGCTGTGAGCCTGGCTGTGCGTGTGGCTGTGTGTGAGGCTGTGCGTGAGGCTGTGCGTGTGGCTGTGCATGAGGCTGTGCATGTGGCTGTGTGTGGCTGTGCGTGAGACTGTGTGTGAGGCTGTGCGTGTGGCTGTGCATGAGGCTGTGTGTGGCTGTGTGTGAGGCTGTGAGTGTGGCTGTGTGTGAGGCTGTGTGTGTGGCTGTGTGTGTGGCTGTGTGTAAGACTGTGTGTGTGGCTGTGTGTGAGGCTGTGTGTAAGACTGTGTGTGTGGCTGTGCATGTGGCTGTGCGTGAGGCTGTGCGTGTGGCTGCGTGTGAGGCTGTGAGTGTGGCTGTGTGTGTGGCTGTGTCTGAGGCTGTGTGTGTGGCTGTGTGTGAGGCTTTGTGTGTGCCTGTGTGTAAGGCTGTGTGTGTGCCTGTGTGTAAGGCTGTGTGTGTGTGTGCCTGTGTATGAGGCTGTGTGGATGGCTGTGTGTGCCTATGTGTAAGGCTGTATGTGTGGCTGTGTGTGCGCCTGTGTGTAAGGCTGTGTGTGTGTGTGCCTGTGTGTGAGGCAGTGTGTGTGTGTGTGTGTGTGTGTGTGTGTGTGTGTGTGTGTGTGTGTGTGCCTGTGTGTAAGGCTGTATGTGTGGCTGTGTGTGCGCCTGTGTGTAAGGCTGTGTGTGTGTGTGCGCCTGTGTGTGAGGCTGTGTGTGTGTGTGTGTGTGCCTGTGTGTAAGGCTGTATGTGTGGCTGTGTGTGCGCCTGTGTGTGAGGCAGTGTGTGTGTGTGCCTGTGTGTGAGGCAGTGTGTCTTAGGCTGTGTGCGCCTGTGTGTAAGGCTGTATGTGTGGCTGTGTGTGTGTGTGTGTGTGTGTGTGTGTGTGTGTGTGTGCGTGTGTGTGTGTGTGTGTGTGTGCGTGTGTGCGTGTGTGTGTGTGTGCTGTATGTGTGGCTGTGTGTGCGCCTGTGTGTGTGTGTGCGCCTGTGTGTGAGGCAGTGTGTGTGGCTGTGTGGCTGTGTCTTAGGCTGTGTGTGCCTGTGTGTAAGGCTATGTGTAAGGCTGTGTGTGTGTGTGTGTGTGTGTGTGTGTGTGTGTGTGTGTGTGTGTGTGTGTGTGTGTGTGCCTGTGTGTTAGGCTGTGTCTTAGGCTGTGTGCGCCTGTGTGTGAGGCAGTGTGTGTGGCTGTGTGTGAGGCTGTGTGTGTGCGGCAGTGTGTGAGGCAGTGTGTGTGGCTGTTTGTAAGGCTGTGTGTGTGGCCATGTAAGGTTGTTTGAGGCTGTAAGTGGATCTGTGTGTGAGGCCGTGTTTAATGATGTGTATGTGGCTGTGTGTGTGTGTGTGTGTGTGTGTGTGGCTGTGTGTGAAGCTATTATTATAATTATTGGAGGTGGTTAATCATCCTTTCTTGCAGTTGAATAGCTGAATTATGAAGGAAGCGGCTCAACATGGCCGAGTCGAAGGCGTACAAAGGCGCCGCTGGCAGCCGCCATACTGCAAACATCTGACCACAGAACACAGCTCAGATATTCACACCTATGGGTCATTCAGAGTCGCCAGTTAACCTGACTGCATGTGTTTGGATGCTGTGTGTGTGTGTGTGTGTGTGTGTGTGTGTGTGTGTGTGTGTGTGTGTGTGTGTGTGTGTGCCACCATATTGTTTTAATACTGCATGTGTGTTTATGTCACAGAAGCCAAGATGCAAGATGGATGTTGCACTTTTTCATGTCGGAGGTGGGAGTTTTTCCGAGTACAGCTCTGTGTGTGTGTGTGTGTGTGTGTGTGTGTGTGTGTGTGTGTGTGTGTGTGTGTGTGTGTGTGACTGCTCAGTCAATAATCAGGCACTGTTCTGGACGACCTGTGGGCTACTGTAACTGCATTAGCCATGCGGTGAACGCTGCAATAAAAGCAGTTCTTGGTAGTGGATGTTTAGCCCCGCCCCCTTCTTCATGTGGTTTACAGTAGTGGAATCCCATGATGCTTCGGCAAATAAAATCACACTAACACACACACAGTCAATAAAGATGAGCAAATGAAGTTAAACGCACACCACCATCCCTTCTTCCATCCATCCATCCCTCTCTCTCTCTCTCAGACACACACATGAGCGCGCACCCATACACACACATTCTCTCTCTCTCTGTTCAACAGAATCAGCTCTCTCTGCCACACAAACATGAAAACACACACACACATGCAACCACACGCACACACACAGCCAGACAGCGCCATGAATCTAATTTAGCACGCCGCTAGTAAGCATCACGTTGCATAACGCGACAACATGAGCGTCTGTACGGCTCCAAAACTCCCACTATTGATTCTCCAGATAGATAGATAGATAGATAGATAGATAGATAGATAGATAGATAGATAGATAGAGTATTTTTCTTTTTCTTTCTTTATATCATTAATTCATTTCACATTTCTTTCTTTCTTTCTTTCTTTCTTTCTTTCTTTCTTTCTTTCTACCCTCTCTCCATCTCCATCCCCATCCCTCACTGTTCATCTCTCTCTCTTTTTATCCCTCCATCATGTCAATCATTACTTTAATCATAACTTACTCCTGTAATAATGGATTTAAATGTGAAACCTTTACTTTTTTCCCCATCATGTTTACAGTACAGGGTTTCCTTCAGATGTAGTGTGTGTGTGTGTGTGTGTGTGTGTGTGTGTGTGTGTGTGTAGTTTACTCTGTACAGAGATTGAGAGTGTGTATCTGTAATAACAGGCTGAGCTTCGCTCGCCACCTCTAATAAACCTAATTCAGACCTGTCAACTGCACACGCGCGCGCACACACGCACACACACACACCACTTATTTGTGTGTGTGTGTGTGTGTGTGTGTGTGTGTGTGTGTGTGTGTGTGTGGTCACAGTGTGTGATTACAGTCAGTGTGCTGGGTGTCAGTGGATTCCTCATTACACTGTACAAAAAGAACCCCCAAAAAAGATAAAAGAGTGGGAGAAGGAAAAAGGAGAAAGAAACACACACACACACACACACACACACACACACACACACACACAGAGGGAGGACAGAAAAACAGGGAGATTAAAAAGAATGAGGAGAAAATTAAATGAGAAGAAGAGGGAGAGAGAGAGAGAGAACAATACAGTAAGTAGAAAGAAAAAGTTAGAGGAGAAAGAGTGAAAAACAAAATAGACAAAAAAGATGAAGATGAAGCAAGAGAAGGGGAGGAAGTGAGTGACAGAAAAAAGAAAGATGAGGAGAGAGATAAAGGAGGAGAATACAAGGGTGAGAGATTTAAAAAGGAAAAGAGAGATAAAGGAAGAAAAAAGTAGGAAGAGTGTGACAGAAGAGGAAAAGGGTCACAAACATGAAGAGAAAAGGAGGAAGAGAGAAACAGAAAAAGAATAGAGGAAGAAGAGTGATAGGACATGGAAGAGAGTGGGATAGAAAAGGCAGAGAGAGAGAGAGAGAGAGAGAGAGAGAGAGAGAGAGAGAGAGAAGGATAAAAAAGAAATAAAGGGAAGATGAGGAAGAGTGATAATGAAGAGAGACAGAAAACAGGAAAGAGCTAAAATGGAGAGAAGCGATTGGTAAAAGAAAGAGAGGAAAAGGAAGAAAAGAGGAAGAGAGATAGAAAAATAAAGGATGACAGAAAGACAGAAAAGCAAGTAAAGAGGAGAAAGAGCAATAGAACAAAGAAAAGAAAAAGAGAGAGCAAGAGATGAGGACATTGAATGTTTCCTTCCTTCTCTCTTCCTTTCTCTCTCTCTCTCTCTCTCGCTTGCTCTCTCTCTAGCACTATCCATCAATTTTTCACTCTGTCACCTCTTTCCTCTAGCCATGCTCTCTCTCTTTCACTCTCTACATCTCTTAATCTCACTCCATCACTCCTTTTCCTTCTATAATCTCTCTCTCTCTTGGTCACAGACACACGCCTCGCCCTCGTTCCTTCGTTTCCCCTGACCCCTTTCTCTCTTCCTCTCCATCTCTCTCTCACACTCTCTCCCTCTCTCTCCATCTGTCTCATTAAATTAGCATCCCGCTGCGTTAGCCCTATAGCCGAGCTCCTGCTCCTCAGCACTCTGACCCGGACCAAAGCAGGGGGTTATGGGTAACAGGCGGCATCGATACGTCCATCCAGGAGATGGCAAACCCCCTGCTGAGCGGGGACACACACACACACACACACACGTACACTATCCCACAATCAAAAAGAAGTTTCTTTCCTCTGTTCTGCACTAATGAAGCGTGGTATTGACTGTTCCCGCTACACTCAATTAGCCGCACAAATATCTCCGAGTTCTGAGACACAGGCAGGAAAAGAACGAAACACAAACATGGCTGACAAACTTGTGACAAAGCGCAGGAGGAAATTGCCAAGATCAAAGAAACACTTGATGCTATGATAATCACGCTCGTTAGCGCCATAGATAATACATCTCCTGCTCCAGCATGCCTTCCTCCATATGCTAACGCAAGTGATTAGCATCCTGTTAGCATACATCAAAGACATATTTGAGTTTAAGTTATATACTACACTTAACGCTAACAGGAACAATTAGCATTTCTTGGGATCAGGCACTTTCCTGAGATTATACATCATACATGCTTTGATATATCATATATAACACTAACAGGAGCGATTAGCATAGAGTTAGCATACGTCAAAGGTGTGTCTGAGTTGATATATTATACATGCTATCAGATATATTATACATAACACTTCCAGGAGCGATTAGTGTAGAGTTAGCGTATGGTAAATACATTATGATAATATAATGACAGCGATTAGCCTAGAGTGTCAATTAGCAAGACATAAAATATACATCAGACGTTTGTCAAGCATAGAGTAAGCTTATACGTTATACATATTATCAGATGTATTATAAATACCTCTAACGTTAAAAATAGCTTTGCAATCTGATATAGCATATGTGCTGCTAACAGGGACAACTAGCCAAGAGCTAGCATGTGGTCAAAGATGTGGTCAAAATTATTATATATTGTGCTTATTATTGTCTATAAATTAGCATAGACGATTTAGCAAAGACAAAGGCAATATTTATGGAAATTTAACGTTCAAGTGTCGTATATCAGCCTAGCGACTCGTTAGCATGCAGTGTGAAGTCAGATTTGCTATCTCAGTATTGACGTAGCTCAAGATTTGCGAGCTCACCTGGCTCTTCTCTCTTATTTCTTTTTTATTTATCACCTTAAAAGCCACTGAAAACAATCTGAAATAATGTTCATGTATAACGCATTCATGTTTACTGCTTAATCATGCACTAATACATACGGCATATGCATTAATAAATGTTTTATTTATTAAAGTTTATGGGATAATAACTTGATGGGAAGTTAGCACGCAGTACATGCTAGCTTATCCTTCTACTCAGTTTGCACTGAATGTGCTTTTTTATTTTTCTTCTTCCAGCACTTCTTGTCCTCAGTGTCCTGTTTCACACAAACACTTTATGCTAACTAGAACAAAGAAACGACTCGCGTTTGCACTGGATGGAATTTTGTTGTGTTGGGACACATTTTGCTGGATCGGGACAAAATTATGCTGGTAAGGTTAATTTTTTAAGAGCCTCAGGTCTGAGTATCCCGCGGGCCGGCTCGGCATATTGCTGACAGAAGTGATTAGCATCAGCCTGAATACTGCTAAGAGCAGCCATCACGGGGACGCCAAACCTGAATGAAGAGACACTATGTGGTTTAATTTTGAGTTTTCACACCACACATAGAAGCATTTTCTCACTCACAAACAAACACACACACACACACACACACACACACTGTCTAAGCCTAGCAAGATATTATCGAGGTGATGCAAAGTTTTGCATCATTTATCAGGTTTTGAGGATCATATCCTTCTCCATAACTGACATCAAGATACAAGTTCACGTTATTACTGCCATTTTAATGTTTCTTAATGTAATGGAAAACACGGACATTCAGTTAGCGATCAATGCTAAACAGGATAAATACAGGATCAATATTTTACAACAAATCTGAGGAAAGTGTTGATAATATCTGAGTTTGTCTTGTTTATGACATCATTCTACCTTTAGACTGTCCATTTAAATGACTCCCTAGCTATGCACATACACATTTTATATTCATAGGGATTTTTTTGTATTTGTAATTTTCAAACACATCTGAGGAAAATGTTCATATTCTGGATAAAACTGACTCAGTTTTGATGTCACTGAACCTTTACACAGTGCTAAATTTAGACTTACTGAGACTTTCCTTAGAAAATTAGCAGGACGTCTGAGGAAAATGTTATACATGTAGATGATATTGCATGGTGGCACAAAGATACGAAGTTTATCTTCAAGTGGTGAATATATATATCACGAATGAGCTTAAATATTTTCAACACGAGAAGATGAACTTCGTATCTTCTTGCCACCGTATGATGTTCTTTATATTATATGGACACACCCACAAAAAAAAAAGTAAGTTAATCAAAAGAATTTTAATTTTGAACCGGTTCATTATTTTGACAGCACGCGTCTAGTCAGCGGGAAAACACTGGGAGTGACGTTGCTGGAGTGAAATATCAGGATATATTATCCATACATGACAGAAGAGTTCATTAACTCAATGTTCAGTATGGGACTGTATCCAACTATTACCAGACCAAGCAGGATCACTTCTCACAGCACCACTTTAATAGATAATATATTTACTAATATCTTGGAAAATAATATAGAGAGTGGACTACTATTAACAGATATCAGTGACCACCTACCTATTTTTAATGTATATTACTGTAATTATAGCAAGAAAAAGGATACTAAAAATTATAAATATATAAGAGTAAAAACTGAAGAAACCATGATTGCACTAAAAAATGTCTTAATGATACAGGACTGGAATGTAGTTTATAAAGAAAAAGATGTTGATAAAGCATATGAGGAATTTTTAATAATATTCAATAAACTATATAATAAAAATTGTCCTATAAAGAAATACAGTAATATACATAAATATACAAATAGTCCGTGGGTCACCAAGGGGCTACAAAATGCCTGCAAAAAGAAAACTATATTATACAGACAATTCTTAAAGCATCGAACTATAGAGGCAGAGGAAAAATATAAAAAATATAAAAATAAATTAACTAATATTATGAGGATATGTAAGAAAGACTATTATAATAAATTAGTGGAGAAAAATAAAAACAATATTAAAGGTATATGGACTGTACTAAATGGTATTGTGAGAAATGGATCCAAAACTACAAATTACCCGGAGTACTAGACTGAAAATGATAAGACCATAAATAATATGGAGGATGTGGTGAATCTCATCTCATTATCTCTAGCCGCTTTATCCTGTTCTACAGGGTCGCAGGCAAGCTGGAGCCTATCCCAGCTGACTACCGGCGAAAGGCGGGGTACACCCTGGACAAGTCGCCAGGTCATCACAGGGCTGGATGTGGTGAATGGTTTTAACCAATTCTTTGTAAATGTGGGACCAAATTTAGCGGCAAAAATAAAGGAACCCGAGACAACACAGTGTGGGGACATAGAAGATATGGGGGACAGAAATCCAAGTACAATTTTTCTAACTGCAACTGATGAGGAAGAAATTATCCAAATTGTAAGAAAATGTAAAAACAAAACCTCTACAGACTGGAATGATATAGACATGCTAACAGTAAAGACAGTTATTGAGAGAATTGTGAAACCACTCACCCACATCTGCAATTTATCTTTTCAATCAGGTACATTTCCAGACAAAATGAAAATTGCAAAAGTGATACCATTGTTTAAAACCGGAGATAGACACCATTTCACAAACTACAGGCCTGTTTCTTTACTCCCCCAATTCTCCAAAATACTCGAAAAACTTTTGTCAGATAGACTGGACAAATTCATTGAAAAACACAACCTCCTTACAGACAGTCAATATGGATTCAGAACGAACAGATCAACATCGATGGCACTAATGGAACTAACAGAGGAAATCACAAAATGTATAGACAATAAAAAAATAGCAATTGGAGTATTTGTGGACCTAAAAAAAGCATTCGATACCATTGATCACAGTATATTATTAAGTAAACTAGAAAAGTGTGGTGTTAGGGGAGTTGGGTGGAGCTGGCTGTCGAGCTATCTAAGAAACAGGCAACGGTTTGTGCAGATAGGTGACCATAAATCTGATTTCATGAACATTACATGCGGGGTACCACAGGGGTCAATATTAGGTCCGAAATTATTCATATTATATATTAATGACATATGTAGAATTTCGCGAGTACTGAAATTTGTTTTGTTTTCAGATGACACCAATATTTTTTGTTCCGGTGAGAATTTGCAGCAGACTTTAGAGATAATCACAACTGAAATAAATAAACTAAAACTATGGTTTGACAAAAATAAATTATCATTAAATCTAAGCAAAACAAAGATCATGTTGTTTGGGAGACACAAAATAGATTGTAATGTAGAATTAATAATAGACAATACTAAGATAGAAATGGTACAGGAAATTAAATTTCTTGGTGTGATTTTGGATCCTAAAGTCTGCTGGAAACCTCATGTAGGATACATACGAGCAAAACTGGCAAAGTGCTCGGCAATACTGTGGAAAACAAAACATATTCTTGATTGCAAATCTTTGTATACTCTATATTACTCATTATTTTTGCCATATCTGACTTACTGTGTCAAACTCTGGGGAAACACCTACAAAACCACTCTGCAGCCGATATGTACAATACAGAAAAGAGCAATAAGGACAATAAACAAAACAGGATACAGAGATCACACAAACTCACTATTCATAAAATCACACATGTTGAAATTTATGGATCTGGTCAAATTCAGAACAGCACAAATAATGTATAAAGCGAGAAATAATCTATTGCCAAAAAATATACAAGGAATGTTTAGTGAGCGAGAGGGGGGATATAATCTAAGGGGAGACCTAAATTTTAAAAAACCAAAGGTTCGAACAAATATGAAAAGCATGTGTGTATTGAGCTGTGGGGTGACTTTATGGAACAGACTGGAGACAGAAATAATACAAAGTGCAAATATAAATCTGTTTAAAAGAAGGTACAAAAAAATATTTTTAAACAAGTATATAGAAGAGGAAGTCTGTCAATGGGGGATGATGAGGGATAAATAGAATAGAGTTGATTGTTATATTAGAACTAATTTAGTATATGGTATGTATTTATTTATGGGGATAGTTTATATATTCATATTTACAGGGATGGGTATGTAGTAGATATTTATTTTTGTAATTATATATTTATATAGATATTTGTGAAGTGTATATATGGTATGTAGTATATATTTATTTTGTAATTAAATATTTATATAGATGTTTAGGAAGTGTGTATATATATGGTGTGTAGTATATATCTATTTTTGTAATTATACAGATATTCATGAAGTGTATATATGGTAAATTTTTTTAAGGTGTATTAATGAAGTTTGGATTTCGGGGTAGTTAAAAAGGGGTGGGAAATTAAAAAAAGTATTGTACTTCTTCCCACTCCTTTTTTGAACAATGTGCGGTGTATTGTAATGTCTGAGCTCTTTATGTATTTTATTTTTTTTTTTTTTTGTCACTTTCTCGTGTTCTTTCTTTTGTATGTACAAATAGTTACATACATTTTTTTATACATGTTCGAAATAAATAAATTCATTCATTCATTCATTCACTTTTTCCATGGAATAAAAACGTGTTCTATTCTCTTCTCGCGCGTTTCATTCATTTGATTTTATAGCATGCAATATTGTTAGCATATCGCTTATCCTCCGTGTATTACGTCACTCTACCCAATAGAGAATGCTGAATATGGTTTACGATATTGCATGGTTGTCAAGACAACATGACGTCACATGCCGGAGATGTATAACTTCTGCACTAGTGAATGAGCGACTATGACAATTTGTCAACGAACATGGCTGCCAGGTTTGCTTCATTAAATACAGAAGATTTTGAGAGAATTTTGAAAAAAGAAAGACATGTTGAACACCCGAAAGAAAGTGTATGTATAATAATAATAATAATAATATTGGCTGGCTTTTTTTCATGGTCTATCAGATATATTCCATTGAGCTACTCATCTTTGACTCACTGAATATCATGCTAGCTGAATGAAATATATCTGATATACCAGTCAACGCCAGCCAATATTATTTAAATATCTCACTCAGATCTACAATGTTTATCAAATTTATCAAAACAATTCATTGATTACCTCATGAGTGAAGATATTGAGAAATATTACAGAGACACGAGTGTTTTACTGGGAAATACACCACTTGTATTTTTCATATGAGCTCCATCCGGGACATGAACCAAAACCGTAACATAAATCTCTGTATTTTTTTCGTGGTCCGGTTACCATCAAATCCTGTGCTCTGATTGGCTGGCGAGCGGGTCTGTATCCTACGATACGGATCCCAGTTACGGACCCTGGTTACGGACCTCTGGCGACTTGCTCGTTCACAACAGCAACAAACATAGTCGCATTTTTTGTCAACATTTATCTTTTTTATAAGATTTATTTATAAGATTATCAAAAATCTTAAATTTTTGCCAGTATTTCTCAGGAGAATATCATTAATGTTACAGCATGGATAGCGATAACGACAGTGTTCACAGTGAAAACAAGTTTTACTACCCTGAGGAAGAAGAAATAAAAGAAACATTTCAGGAGAAAGCTAAAAACCCGTAACTGTTGCTAACGCCGAGCAAAAACATGGCTGAATCCTGAATGACTCAATTTTGTATAAATAGGGGACTATATAGGTGGCAAAATGTAGGGTTTTTTTTCCTGCCATGGAAGTGCACTTGTATACCGAGGAGGAAGCCATTTGCATTCCAGCCGTGAATGATGATTCAAAATGGCGGCTCGGCTCAGTTTCCCCTTTCGGGCGCTCTCATTTTCTGTTAGAATTTGGTAAAGAAAAAAATAAATATATTATTTACCAGCTTAAGGTCGGTCCGTATGGTGAAATACCGTGACCTCGGCCTTGAATACTGACCTCGGCCCAGAGGGCCTCGCTCAGTACTTTCAAGACCTCGGTCACGGTGTTTCACGATATGGACCTCCCAGCTGGTAAATAACATATACTGTACGGTATATAGACCCCTTCGCAGTAAACGTCATTCATACGAAAGCGGAAATTGCGCGCGCAGCCTGGACCCAAAAAAGACTCAGAAATGCCTAGTTGTTGTGTTGTCGGGTGTCAGAATCGTAGCAGTGATGGGGTTAAAATGTACAGAATTCCAGCAGGATCTCACCCATTCCAAAAAAATCGCCGACGTCTATGGCTACAAGCCATCAAACGTGTAGACTGGGATGAAAGCACCATCAAAAATGCAGCGCCCACTTCATCACAGGTAAGATCAGGCTATTTATTAAATCTTTCTTTTTTATTCTTTCTAGTCTTCGTTTATTGATGTAGCAAAATACTTTGATAACGTTTGTCTGATTAGCTGGGTCATAGTTACACAATGTAATGAATATTGTTAGCATGTTAACTTAGCTTAGCATGCAATTTTGTTTGTAGGAGAGGTCTCGCTTGACTCAAGCAGTCCAGATTTTGTGCCATCATTATTTGTGTATGCCGAAAATCACAAATTTAAAGCAAGGATGGAAAGGTAAAGTTGTGTGCCCTCACTCTAAATGCCAACTTACTGCTCTACCCTAGCTCCCGCCCCGTTCAGTTTCATTTCTGCTCTCTGCCTCTCGCTTTTTACGCAGCTCTGATTTCTCTTAGCTGCACTCTTTACACTATCATTCCTTTCATGCCATTACCTCCTGCAAATTGCTGTTTAGTGTTGGTATTTGCTGTTGTAGCTAAAGCCACATTGCCATCACATCACTGGCATAATTTGATTAAAACAATTTCAGTGTAAAACACGTTCTGTACATGCCCGCACATAACATAATCATATGCGTCTAAAGACTTGTAGGCACGAAGTTTTTCGTGGGTGTACACTGAAGTCTTGTCAATAAGGTACAGTGGTGCTTGAAACTTTGTGAACCCTTTACAATTTTCTATATTTCTGCATAAATATGACCTAAAACATCATCAGATTTTCATACAAAGTCCTAAAAGTAGATAAAAAGAATCCAGTTAAGCAAATCTCATCTCATCTCATTATCTGTAGCCGCTTTATCCTGTTCTACAGGGTCGCAGGCGAGCTGGATCCTATCCCAGCTGACTACGGGTGAAAGGCGGGGTTCACCCTGGACAAGTCGCCAGGTCATCACAGGGCTGACACATAGACACAGACAACCATTCACACTCACATTCACACCTACGCTCAATTTAGAGTCACCAGTTAACCTAACCTGCATGTCTTTGGACTGTGGGGGAAACCGGAGCACCCGGAGGAAACCCACGCGGACACGGGGAGAACATGCAAACTCCGCACAGAAAGGCCCTCGCCGGCCCCGGGGCTCGAACCCGGACCTTCTTGCTGTGAGGCGACAGCGCTAACCACTACACCACCGTGCCGCCCAGTTAAGCAAATGAGACAAAAAATATTACACTTGGTCATTTATTTATTGAGGAAAATGATCCAATATTACATATCTGTGAGTGGCAAAAGTATGTGAACCTTTGCTTTCAGTATCTGGTGTGACCCCCTTGTGCAGCAATAACTGCAACTAAACGTTTGCGGTAACTGTTGATCAGTCCTGCACACCGGCTTGGAGGAATTTTAGCCCGTTCCTCTGTACAGAACAGCTTCAAATCTGGGATGTTGGTGGGTTTCCTCACATGAACTGCTCACTTCAGGTCCTTCCACAACATTTCCATTGGATTAAGGTCAGGACTTTGACTTGGCCATTCCAAAACATTAACTTTATTCTTCTTTAACCATTCTTTGGTAGAACGACTTCTGTGCTTAGGGTCATTGTCTTGCTGCATGACCCACCTTCTCTTGAGATTCAGTTCATGGACAGATGTCCTGACATTTTCCTTTAGAATTCGCTGGTATAAATCAGAATTCATTGTTCCATCAATGATGGCAAGCCGTCCTGGCCCAGATGCAGCAAAACAGGCCCAAACCATGATATTACCACCACCATGTTTCACAGATGGGATAAGGTTCTTATGCTGGAATACAGTGTTTTCCTTTCTCCAAACATAACGCTTCTCATTTAAACCAAAAAGTTCTATTTTGGTCTCATCCGTCCACAAAACATTTTTCCAATAGCCTTCTGGCTTGTCCACGTGATCTTTAGCAAACTGCAGATGAGCAGCAATGTTCTTTTTGGAGAGCAGTGGCTTTCTCCTTGCAACCCTGCCATGCACACCATTGTTGTTCAGTGTTCTCCTGATGGTGGACTCATGAACATTAACATTAGCCAATGTGAGAGAGGCCTTCAGTTGCTTAGAAGTTACCCTGGGGTCCTTTGTGACCTCACCGACTATTCCACACCTTGCTCTTGGAGTGATCTTTGTTGGTCGACCACTCCTGGGGAGGGTAACAATAGTCTTGAATTTCCTCCCTTTGTACACAATCTGTCTGACTGTGGATTGGTGGAGTCCAAAACCTTTAGAGATGGTTTTGTAACCTTTTCCAGCCTGATGAGCATTAACAAGGCTTTTTCTGAGGTCCTCAGAAATCTCCTTTGTTCATGCCATGATACACTTCCACAAACGTGTTGTGAAGATCAGACTTTGATAGATCCCTGTTCTTTCAATAAAGCAGGGTGCCCACTCACACCTGATTGTCATCCCACTGATTGAAAACACCAGACTCTAATTTCACCTTCAAATTAACTGCTAATCCTAGAGGTTCACATACTTTTGCCACTTGCAGATATGTAATATTGGATCATTTTCCTCAATAAATAAATTACCAAGTATAATATTTTTGTTTCATTTGTTTAACTGGGTTCTCTTTATCTACTTTTAGGACTTGTGTGAAAATCTGATGATGTTTTAGGTCATATTTATGCAGAAATATAGAAAATTCTAAAGGATTCACAAACTTTCAAGCACTACTGTACGAGTATATATCTGGCCATTGTATACCAGGGAACTTACTAACATCGTCCGTCCACTCTTTAATTAAATACGGATCCGGTAGGCGATGTCCACTTGTTAGAGTTAACTTATTTATGTAGCATTCTTGATCTTGTAACGACAATTGTTTTGCATAATCTGACAGCTCATAATGCCGGTCTATGGGCAGCGCCATTGTTTCTGGGTCCAGGCTGCGCGCGCATCCTGGCAACGGTTGGTTTGTTTACAAACATGCGAAGGGGTCTATATGTCATTCGTGAGGAAATCGATGAATTGTTTTGATAAATTTAGTTACTTTTTCTTTGTGAATGTGTCGATATAATAAAAAGAAAATCACACATTGGCTCAAAGATATGAAGTTTATCTTCTCATGTTGAAAATATTTAAGCTCACTTGTGAATATATACACTCACCAATTGAAGACAGACTTCATATCTTCATGGAACTGTGTAATATCCTATACATGTATCACAGTTTTGGTTCTTCATGTCCCAGATGTAGTTTGTAAAAAAATCTGAGTGGTATATTTCCCAGTAAAACATTTGTGTCTATACATATCATGCTAGCTGAATGGAATATATCTGATATACCAAGAAAAAAAGCCAGCCAATATTATTATTATTGCACATACACATTCCTTTCAGATGGTTAATGCAGTAAAAACATTGAACTGCTAGCAGTTAGCATTCGGCCATATTACCTCCCGAGGGAATTCTCGCACGTTATCGCGACACCTGTGCACATCCCCCGGCAGCCGATGCTGCTGCAGCCTGTGAGCTCTTACACACTGCAGTGTCAAAGCTTCAGACATCGCACCCTCAGTCCCTGCTCCTAATCTCCGGTGACTTTAATCATGCTTCCCTGTCCTCCACCCTCCCAACCTTCACTCAGTATGTGAAATGCCACACCAGAGACAATAGAATTTTGGATTTAATGTATGTGAACACCAAGGACACATATAGCTCATCACCCCTCCCCCCCCACTGGGCTGTTCTGACCACAATCTGGTTCACTTGTCCCCTACATACATACCTATGGTGAATAAACAACCACCCACCAAGAGGTATGTGAGGAGCTGGTCTGAGGAGACCAGTATGGCACTGAGGGACTGCTTTGACACCACGGACTGGGATGTGTTGTGTGAACTTCACGGGGATGACATTGATAGCCTGACAACCTGCATCACGGATTACATTAATTTCTGTGTTGAAAACACTGTGCCAGTCAGGAAGGTACGGTGTTTTCCCAACAATAAACCCTGGGTGACCTCTGAACTAAAAGCCCTATTAAATGAGAAGAAGAGGGCTTTTAAATCTGGCGATAAGGAGGAGATGAGGAGAGTGCAGAGGGAGCTGAAGAGGGGGATAAGGAGAGGCAAGGACAGCTACAGGAGGAAGCTGGAGGAGCGCCTCAAGGGGAGCAACGCCGGAGAGGTATGGAGAAGCCTGAAAACCATCTCTGGTCACACAAAGGACAGTGGGAGGGGCCCTGTATCTGGGGGCCAGGACTGGGCAAATGAGTTGAATCTCTTTTTCAACAGATTTGACTGTGCCACCCCACCCTCCCCTACTCACCATAGTCCTGACCTGTCTGTGATATCACTCCACCCCCACCCCCTCCCCTCATAATACCTCTGACACCAACAGCTCCCTCCTCACACCACATCACCCCCCTCCGCTCCCTGCCAGACCAATCCACACACTCCACTCCCGACCTCACTCTACAGGAGTCACACCTCGGCTGCACCCCTTGCCTCTCCATAACAGCTGATCAGGTGTTGAAGGAGCTGAGGAGGATCAAGACGAGGAAAGCTGCTGGCCCTGATGGTATCAACTCCAGACTGCTTAAGGACTGTGCAGATCAGCTCTGTGGGATACTTCTGTACATCTTCAACCTGAGCCTCAGTCTGGAGAGAGTTCCACTTCTGTGGAAAACATCATGTGTGGTTCCAGTTCCCAAGACTGTGCACCCCAGGGAGCTCAACCACTTTAGACCAGTAGCTTTAACGTCTCACCTGATGAAGATCATGGAGAGGATTGTTCTTTCCCACCTCCGACACCTGGTGAACAGTGAGATGGACCCCCTGCAGTTCGCATATCGACCGGGCATTGGTGTGGATGACGCTGTCATCTACCTGCCACACCGGTCACTTTTACACCTGGAGGGCACTGGGAGCACTGTGAGAGTCATGTTCTTTGACTTCTCCAGTGCTTTCAGCACAATCCAGCCATCACTGCTTAGGGGGAAGCTAGAGGGAGCTGGTGTCGACTGCCACCTGGCTGCATGGATCATCGGCTACTTCATTAACAGACCGCAGTATGTGAGGCTCCGCGACTGTGTGTCTGATGTGGTAGTCTGCAGCATGGGGGCTCCACAGGGTACAGTGCTCTCTCCTTTCCTCTTTACACTTTACACATCTGACTTCAACTACAACACGGACAGCTGCCACCTCTAGAAGTTCTCAGATGATACAGCCATCGTTGGACGTGTGTCAGAGGGGGATGATCTAGAGTACAGAGAGGTCATCACCAACTTTGTCACCTGGTGCAAACTGAACCACCTGCGCATCAATGCCAGCAAGACAAAGGAGGTGGTGATCGATTTCAGAAGGACGGCTCCTCAAATTGCACCAGTGAACATCCAGGGTTTGGACATTGAGATCATGGAGGAGTACAAATACCTGGGTGTTCACCTCAACAACAAACTGGACTGGACAAACAACACAGATGTCCTGTACAAGAAGGGCCAAAGTTGTCTCCACCTGTTGAGAAGACTGAGGTCGTTTGGTGTGTGCAGGACACTGCTTAGGACTTTTGATGACTCTGTGGTGGCATCAGTGATTTTCTACGCTGTGGTCTGCTAGGGCTGTGGAAGTTCAGAGAGGGACAGGAAGAAACTTAATAAACTGGTCAGAAGGGCTGGCTCAGTCTTGGACTGTCCTCTGGACTCCATTGAGAAGGTGGGTGAGAGGAGGATGCTAACCAAGCTGACATCAATCATGGATAACCCCTCTCACCCCCTGCATGAGGCTGTGGGGGCCTTCAGCAGCTCTTTTAGTAGTAGACTGCTACACCCATGGTGTAAGAAGGAGAGATACCGCAGGTCATTCATACCTACTGCTGTCAGACTGTATAACACCCACAACTTGTAATGTAGCACCAATAACCTGTTTGTCATTATATTTGCACTACATCACCACTACTACCTCTGCCATCTCTCATCAATGCAATTATTATGTGCAATAATATAGGTCTTAAACTATTTTTATACATACTTATATATATTATTGTAACGATTGTTGAAGGTGGGTGGAGCACAGAAGCACGGCAGGCCAGAACTGAGTGTTACAACAAACTTTTTATTTTAGCTTTTCAGCTTTCCCTTTCACACTCTCCCAGTCAGACATGCACACACACAAGTGTCCAGGTTGAGGAGAGCCCCCTTTCTCTGCTCTCTCTCTCTCCTTTTAAAGGGCACAGTCACTGGGGGAGACACACAAACACAGGTTAATTCACGTCAGGTGCAGTGATTCTGCCACTTACCTTCCCTGACTCCACCCTCCATTCACAGACTGACGCTTGACCACGCCCCCGCTGCCACATACCCCCACCGCACGACTCAGGCCGGGGAGCCGTCCAGCCTGCAGCTGACTCCCCCCCCTTGACAGGAGAGGAAATCCGCCACAACCATCTGCGCCCCCGGCCTGTGGACCACCTTGAACTTAAATGGCTGGAGTGCCAGATACCAAAGGGTGATCCGCGCGTTGGCATCCTTCATGCGGTGGAGCCACTGCAGGGGCGCGTGGTGCAAACAGAGGGTGAAAGGGCGCCCCAGCAGGTAGTAGCAGAGGGCGAGGACCGCCCACTTGATGGCAAGGCATTCCTTTTCTATTGTGCTATACCTGCCCTCGTGCACCGACAGCTTCCAGCTGATGTACAGCACTGGACGGTCCTCCCCCTCCACCTCCTGGGACAGAACAGCCCCTGCGTCTGTCTGCAAAACAAAGGGGAGAGAAAAGTCAGGAGTGTGTAACAGTGGCCCCCCACACAGTGCAGCCTTTACCTCAGAGAAAGCCTGCTGGCATTGCTCCGTCCACTGGACCAGATCTGGAGCCCCCTTTTTAGTGAGATCAGTCAGCAGGCTATAAACCTGCGATAGTAGCCAGCCAGCCCCAGGAACTGTCTCACCCCCTTTTTGGTATTGGGCCTTGGGCAGGCCGCAGTCGCTGCTGTCTTATTGATTTGGGGACGCACCTGCCCATTGCCCAAGTGGAAGCCCAGATACCGTACATCCACCCGCCCAATCACACACTTCTTTGGGTTGGCTGTGAGACCCGCTCGCCTCAGCGACCTAAGGACGGCCCTTAGGTGGTCTACAGTGTCTTGAAAAAGTATTCTGACTGACTATTCATACCCCTTGAACTTTTTCACATTTTTCCACCTTACAACCACAAACTTAAAAGTTTTTTATTGAGATTTTATGTGATAGACCAACACAGAGTAGCACATAATTGTGAAGTGAAACGAAAATGATAATTGGTCTTCAAAATTTTAAACTAATAAAAATCTGAAAAATGTGATGTGCATTAGTATTCAGCCACCCTGCGTCAATACTTTGTAGAGCCACCTTTTGCTGCAATTACAGCTGCAAGTCTTTTGTGGTATGTCTCTACCAGCTTTGCACATCTAGACACTGAAATTTTGCCCATTCTTCTTTGCAAAATAGCTCAAGCTCAGCCAGATTGGATGGAGAGCGTCTGTGAACAGCAATTTTCAAGTCTTGCCACAGATGCTCAATGGGATTTAGGTCTGGACTCTGACTGGGCCATTCTAACACATGAATATTCTTTGATCTAAACCATTCCATTGTAGCTCTGGCTGTATGTTTAGGGTCATTGTCTTGCTGGAAGGTGAATCTCCTTCCCAGTCTCAAGTCTTTTGCAGCCTCCAACAGGTTTTCTTCCAGGATTGCCCTGTATTTAGCTCAATACAGCTTCCCATCAACTCCAACCAGCTTCCCTGTCCCTGCTGAAGAAAAGCATCCCCATACTGTAGCATGATGCTGCCACCACCATGTTTCACAGTGGGGATGGTGTGTGCAGGGTGATGATCAGTGTTACTTTTCCGCCACACATAGCACTTTGCATTTAGGCCAAAAAGTTCAACTTTGGTCTCATCTGACCAAAGCACCTTCTTCCACATGTTTGCTGTGTCCCCTACATGGCTTCTGGCAAACTGCAAACAGGACTTCTTATGCCTGTCTTTCAACAATGGCTTTCTTCTTGCCACTCTTCCAAAAAGGCCAGATTTGTGGAGTGTACGACTTATAGCTGTCCTGTGCACAGATTCTCCCACCTGAGCTGTGGATTTCTGCAGCTCCTCCAGAGTGATCATGGGCCTCTTGGCTGCTTCTCTGACCAGTGCTCTCCTTGCTCACTCTGTCAGTTTAGGTGGACCGCCATGTCTTGGTAGGTTTGCAGTTGTGCCATACTTTTTCCATTTTTGAATGATGGATTGAACAGTGCTTCTTGAGATGTTCAGAGCTTGGGATATTTTTTTATAACCTAACCCTGCTTTAAACTTCTCCAGAACTTTATCCCTGACCTGTCTGGTGAGTTCTTTGGTCTTCATGATGCTGTTTGTTCTTCAGTGTTCTCTAACAAACCACTGAGGCCTTCACAGAACAAGTGTATTTATGCTGAGAGTAAATTACACACAGTAGGACTCTATTAACTAATTAGATGACTTCTGAAGGCAATTGATTGCAATGGATTGTATTTAGAGGTATCAGAGTACAGGGGGCTGAATACTAATGTACACCACATTTTTCAGATTTTTATTTGTTTAAAATTTTGAAGACCATTTATCATGTTTGTTTCACTTCACAATTATGTGCTACTCTGTGTTGGTCTATCACATAAAATCTCAATAAAAAACTTTTAAGTCCGTGGTTGTAAGGTAGAAAAATGTGAAAAAAGTTCAAGGAGTATGAATACTTTTTCAAGGTACTGTAAGTGCCCCAGCCAGTCATTACTATAAATAATTATATCGTCCAAGTATGCGGCCGCGTAGGTGGCGTGGGGGCGGAGGACCCTATCCATAAGCCGCTGGAACGTAGCGGGTGCCCCAAACAGCCCAAAAGGAAATGTGACAAACTGGTGAAAGCCAAACGGTGTGGAAAAGGCCATTTTCTCTTGGGATAGCAGAGTTAAGGGGATCTGCCAATATCCCTTTGTCAAATCCAGTGTCGAATAAAAACGAGCCGTGCCTAGTCGATCGAGCAACTCGTCAATACGAGGCATTGGGTACACATCGAATTTAGACATCGTGTTGATTTTTCTATAGTCCACACAAAACCGGGCCGACCAAGACCACCGGGCTGCTCCAGTCACTGTGGGACTCCTCGACGATGCCCATTTCAAGCATGGCCTCGAGTTCTTCCCGAACCACTTTTTTTTTGTGTTCGGGCAGTCCGTAAGGGCAGCTGCGCACTACTACCCCCAGGGGCATCTCAATGTGGTGTTCTATGAGGTGGGTATGGCCGGGCAGGGGCAAGAATACGTCAGAAAATTCTGTCTGCAACTTGGCGACCTCTGTGAGTTGGGTCGGAGAGAGGTGGTCTCCACAGGGGACCGGAGCGGTGGGCAATGTCAATTTTCCCTTTTGAACTTCCGGCCCCAGCTCCGCCTTCTCTGGAACCACCAACACCAGCGCCACGGGGACCTCCTTGTTCCAAAGTTTTAACAGACTGAGGTGGTAAATCTGTAATGCCCCGCTCCTGTCCGTTCACCTCACTTCATAGTCAACGTCCCCGACTTGCCGTGTGACCTCAAAGGGTCCTTGCCACCTGGCGATCAATTTGGAGCTCGACGTGGGCAACAACACAAGTACTTTATCTCCCGGTGTGAATTCCCTAAGGTGCGTGCCCCTATCGTACAGACGGACTTGATGTTCTTGGGCCTGCCGCAAATTCTCCTGGGTTAGGTGTGTGAGTGTGTGGAGTTTGGCGCGCAGGTCAATGACGTATTGAATTTCATTTTTACTTGTTGAAGGTCCCTCCTCCCAATTTTCATACAGCACATCTAGAATGCCACGTGGCTTACGCCCGTATAATAACTCGAATGGGGAGAACCCCGTGGAGGCTTGTGGGACCTCTCGCACTGTGAATAACAGGGGCTCGAGCCATTTATCCCAGTTGCGTGCATCCTCACTTACAAATTTCTGAATTATGTTCTTGAGAGTGTGGTTGAACCGTTCGACTAAGCCATCCGTTTGTGGGTGATAAACGCTGGTGCGGATAGGCTTAATTCCCAGTAACCCATACAGTTCGCGCAGTGTGCGTGACATAAACGTAGTGCCTTGATCAGTCAGAATCTCTTTGGGGATTCCGACTTGGGAAATGATGCAGAAGAGCGCTTCTATAATACTACGTGCTGAAATATTGCGAAGAGGCACTGCTTCCGGATATCGCGTTGCATAGTCCACCAGAACTAAAATAAAGTGATATCCTTGTGTTGACCAATCTAATGGCCCGATGGGATCCATCCCAATTCTTTCGAACGGGGTCTTGATTAATGGCAGAGTGCGCAAAGGCGCTTTTGGAATGGCCGCTGGATTTACTAACTGGCATTCGCGGCACGCTGTACACCACCTATGGACATCGCTGCGAATCCCTGGCCAATAGAACCGGGCCATTATTCGGGCTAGTGTCTTATCCTGCCCCAAGTGTTCGGCCATGGGATTAAAGTGAGCCTCCTGGAATATAAATTCCCGGCGTCTCTTTGGGATTAAAAGCTGTGTTATCGGTTCCTTAGTCTGAGTGTCCTGTGTCACTCAGTATAATCTATCCTTAATAATGGAAAAATAGGGGAAGGACGGGGTGGCGTTTGGCTGGAGCATTTGACCATCGATTACTCTCACTTGGTCAAATGCATGTCGCAGAGTCTCGTCTCGCGACTGCTCTAATGGGAAATCCACGAGGGATTCCCCGAGAGAGGGAGGAGGAGCCTGCTGCTCCTCACTCTGACGCAGTGATGACGTAGACGGCTCTGTGACAGCTGCTCCCGCCAATGCCACACCAGGACCTCCCCCTGTTAAATTATGGCAGGCCCCACTCTTCACTAAATGTGACATTAATTCCCTAAATCCTGGCCAATCAGTCCCCAAAATTATCGAGTGGGTAAGACAAGGATTAACCGCCGCCTTTACTCTAAATTTCTCCCCTCAAAATAGAATGTGGACCGACACTAAAGGGTAGTTGTGAACATCCCTGTGCACACAGACAACACCTTCACCAATTGTGCTCTCCCCAATGCCTGGTCTTGCACCAGGCTTTGGTGGATTGAGGTCTGATTACAACCGGAGTCCACCAAAGCCTGATGCATATCCCCTTGGATACTCACCGGTATGCGATACACTCTGGTCCGATCGAGGGCGGTCCCTGGCGCGTCGGGGATCCGGACCACCGTGCCCACCTCCATCACCGAGCACTGATGCTGGAGGTGCCCCGGCTCCCCGCAGCGCCAGCAAACCGGCCCAGGCTCTCTCTTTGCACTGGTGTTCCGGAGCTCACTCCCCTGAGGGGGGGAAGACACAGACACAGAAGTAGGAAATGGTAGGGCACCGCGGGTGCGGCGAGCCGGCTGGGGTGGAGCCGGCCCCCGCCTCCGCGGTGGGGGAATGGGGCGAGGACGAGGAACAGAAGGGGAGAGAGAGAGAGAAAAGAGGGGAGAAGAGGAGACACGCTGTCCTGCCGTAGGAACAGCCACCATATGGTCCTCCGCCAGCATGATGGCCTGATCCAGAGATGCCAGGCGATGGCACTGGACCCACTCCACTGTTCCTTCCGGAACTTGGGCGATGAATTGCTCCAGCGCCACCAGGTCGACGATTCCCTCGGCGTTGCGGTTGTCGGCCCTCAGCCACTGCCGGCAGGCGTCCCGGAGTTGCTGGCCAAACGCAAATGGCCGGCCCGGCCTCCTCCAAGCACAGCGCCCGGAAGCACTGCCGTTGCTGCTCCGGGGTGCACCCCACGCATTGGAGGACGGCTCTGCAGAGGTCAGCGTAGGCTAGCCAGCTGTCAGCGGGGAGTTGTAGCACGGCCAGCTGTGCCTCGCCTGTTAGCAGGGGGAAGAGGCGTGCCGCGCGCTGTTCCACCGCCCAACCCCACGCCTCTGCTGCCTGCTCAAAAAGAGCGAATAAGGCATCGGGGTCGTCCTGCGGACCCATCTTTGTTAGGGTGAGGTGGGGAGGGTCTGCAGCGGTGGTGGTGGACCCCGCCGACGCAAGGAGGTGCCAGAACGCCTGGCGATCTTCCTGCTGCGCCAGCACCAAGGCTTCGAACCGTTGTTCCTGCTCCTTCCGGAGGGCGCCCAGTGCCTGGTGCTGGCTCTGTTGGGCCGTGGCGAGGGCATGGACCAGGTCCTTGAACGGGGAGGACTTCATGGGGCTGTTCTCTTCTGTACTCCCTCCCAGGTTTTGGCACCACTGTAACGATTGTTGAAGGTGGGTGGAGCACAGAAGCACGGCAGGCCAGAACTGAGTCTTACAACAAACTTTTTATTTTAGCTTTTCAGCTTTCCCTTTCACACTCTCCCAGTCAGACACACACGCACACAAGTGTCCAGGTTGGGGAGAGCCCCCTTTCTCTGCTCTCTCTCTCTCCTTTTAAAGGGCGCGGTCACTGGGGGAGACACACAAACACAGGTTAATTCACGTCAGGTGCAGTGATTCTGCCACTTACCGTACCTTCCCTGACTCTGCCCTCCATTCACAGACCGATGCTTGACCATGCCCCCACTGCCACAATTATACAGAGTCTACCTGTAATGTGCAATTTTTTCTGAGCCTCTCAATAAGGCAATATTTCTATACTTTTTCACGGTAGAGAATGCAAATCGCCCTCTGTATTTAATCCTTCGTTTGTCTAATTTTTATTTCAGTTTTATTTTGTTATCTGTATGACATTTTCTTGCTACTGTAACACGTGAATTTCCCCGATGTGGAATCAATAAAGTGAATCTAATCTAATCTAATCTAATCTAATCTAATCTAATCTAATCTAATCTAATCTAATCTAATCTTTCTCAGTCTTATACACACAATGTAAAGGCCAACTGATGGTGGACATGAGTCAAATGGAATATATATGTATGTGTGTGTGTGTGTGTGTGTGTGTGTGTGTGTGTGTGTGTGTGTGTGTGTGTGTGTGTGTGTGAGATTTGACTCATGCCACTGGGCCTTTACATTGTCTGTATAAGACTTAACACCTACTTGTTAGGTATTTAAACTGTAAATGCATGTTGTATTTTCTTATTTGTTTGCCAAAAAAGTTGAGAAAAATGTCCATATGTTGTCTGAGTTTTTCTCATTTTTGACATCATTTTACCGTTACACAGTCTGTCGAAGACTTCATGTATACGTGCCAAGTTTAAGCAAAGTCATTGTTTTAGCTGGAGGAAGCTTTCTTTCTTTCTTTCTTTCTTTCTTTCTTTCTTTTTTCTTTCTATCTATAGCGATTTACCAAACTCTCTGAGATCATTTATATTTCGTTTTGTCCCATTTTCGAAGTCCCTGTGCTTTTTCCAGACTTAACATCTAAATGATCGTGAGTTAACATTTTAATTGTAGCTGTAAAGCATTTTATTAGTACTTTACCAAGACACGTGGAAAATGTTGATATCTTCTATGAGTTTGTCTGGTTTTCAACATTGTTGTGCCTTTATATAGTCTGTAAAAGACCTATCAGCTACATGCTAATTAGAAGGATCATAATTTAAGCCATATTGAGTCTTTTCTTTATAATTTACCAGCACATCTGAGGAAAATGTTAATATTCCAGACAGTTTTGTGTAATTTCTGTGGTCACTGTGCCCTCACATTATCCATTTAAATGACAAAGGCTCTGTGCTAGCAAGGAAAATCAGGATTTTGTTGCTAGACAGTCTTTAATTAGTAATTTACCAACCCATCTGAGGAAAATGTTGATATTCTCGATGAGTTTGTCTTGTTTGTAACATCACGACAGTCCACAGTACCACATAACCACAGTCTGTATAAAAGACTTCTACGTGATAATTATATGTTTTAATTACAATGATCATCATTTTAGTGATAAAGAGGCTTTTTCAAAGTAATTTACCAACACATCTGTGGAAAATGTTGACATTCCTGCTGATTTTGTCTCATTTTCATTGTCTTTAGTTTACGCTAGCTAGTTTAAATGCTTGCTATCAATATTTCCCAGTTGCCTAGCAACAGTGCTTTCCTTGAACGACTCGACTGATATGGTTTATTGTATATTCGCTTTTCCATATAACGTTGTAGTATAAAAACATTTCGACATCTCAGGCCTAGTTAGCATGCGATATGGCTTTTTTTCCCGAGGTGATGCTCATCACGAGCGATGATGTAAATATGAAACCTGTTCTGAGAAAGTGACAGATGGAGACACAAGCTTTTCTCTCACTGTTGGCGGTTTGCTGTTAGCACCAAGCTAACTACAGACGGAGAAAGGAGAGAAATTGAGATGACAGCACGCTTGGGCTCAAAGAAGAAGGGTGAGCGGAAAAGCAGACAGGACCCCAAGGCTAGAGAAAAAAAAATTAAACAAACAAAAAAAGATTGACATAAATAAAAGAAATGAAGATAGAAAGAGAGGGCAAGAAGGACACAGGGCAGGGTGGAGGATAAATAAACCATGTGTCACAGCACTAAAAATATGATCGTGTATGTGTCTCCAGTGAGTAATGTGCTGTCAGGATTGCTGGATTCTCAATAACATCATCCTGATATGACTAATGATCTGTGTGTCTGTGTGTGTCATATGTGGGCGGCTAATTAACCGTTAGCAAAGATGAAGCATGTGTCCAAAACCACACCCTGTTCCCTGCACCTTTTTTTTTTGGTTCTCAAGAATATTCTAGAATCAATGCGAGGACACAATGCACCGGCATCCACTTTGAGACACCGTTTTGGATGGACAGGAAGCAGGGCATGCTGGGATACGCAAACTCTTTGGACACCATGTGCATAGCAATATAGAAAATTAGCATTTTCATGTTAGCATGCTCATTTCTTCGCATCATTTCACTTGACATGCTGTAATAATCAATTTGTTTGTCTGGTTTATAAATGAGAAAATCTCGCAGGAGCGCTAACTCGCAATAAGACCCACCAAAAAAGCTTAATTTTTACAGCCATGTTGTTTTGAGTTCAAAATTCAAAAGAGGACCTTGTTATTGACTGATGTCTCAAATTTATTCAGAACTGATTCTGTCCATCACTCACGATGACACGTCTGTCATTCTGACGATACGATTTCGTTCATGGCGTGCCACTGACGCTAATGCTACATAATTTTGAAGATCTGATTTCTTTTACAGCCTGTCCTCTTTCTGCAATGCTCAATGTTCAACGTTGATTCCTTTCACAGTTGGCTAAATAACTACAAATGATGTCGCAGCAAAGCTTCAAAATATTTACAGAGGGAGCACACGGCTCGTATAAAAGCTCGACTTGTTAAATAAAACTGAGTGGACAGACTGGATGTGTGTGTGTGTGTGTGTTTACTTCTCCTGAGTGTATGATCTAATGATAAAAATCCCATCTAAAGAAGAGTACGGCATCTTAAAATCCGTACGCTACAATATCCACTCACCAGTCACTTTATTAGGGACACCAATTAGGTACACCTGCTGTTAAATGCAGTTCTCTAATCATCCAATCCACTGATGCATAAAATCATGCAGATACAAATCAAGAACTTCAGTTAATGTTCACGATGCTCAAACATCAGAATGGGGAAAATTGTGATCTCAAAGTGTGACTTTCTTTCTTTCACTGTGGTATGGGTGTCGGTTTGAGCCAGACGGAGAATGACGGTTTATGGAATCAATTTTGTGCCAAAATGTTCATACAATACTTTTGAAATATCAAACAAAAACGACAAATCAAAATACACAAAAAAAGTCAATTTTTTTTTAGAGTGGCAAACAAATTATTCGTGTAATCGTGCAAAATATCAGTCTATTACTCTTCAGAAACCTTTTATTTTTGTTCCGCGTCTTTCTCAGTTTTGTTTGACGTAATTTATTTTGCTTGCGATTCCAGCTTTCTCGTTTGCGCTGCCTGACTTTTTGCTTGCGGTTTTGGCACAAACTTTACATGTGGGCGGGCTGTCCAGGAACGCATTCCCATTGGCTAACTTGTGTTTGACTGACAGCTATGCTCAGCGATTCCCCCAGAGGCTGTTGCGGCCATTTCCTACTCGGATTCTGGCGGACTGTTTGACGAGTGACCGATCCATTGACGGTACACAAGGATCGAGTAGACTTCAGTGGCGACTATGATACTGAATTAATTCAACAAAGTGTAAATTCAATATCATAGTCGCCACTGAAGTCCACTCGATCCTTGTGTACCGTCAATGGATCGGTCACTCGTCAAACAGTCCACCAGAATCCGAGTAGGAAATGGCCGCAACAGCCTCTGGGGGAATCGCTGAGCGTAGCTGTCAGTCAAACACAAGTTAGCCAATGGGAATGCGTTCCTGGACAGCCCGCCCACACGTGAAGTTTGTGCCAAAACTGCAAGCAAAAAGTCAGGCAGCGCAAACGAGAAAGCTGGAATCGCAACCAAAATAAATTACGTCAAACAAAACTGAGAAAGACGCGGAACAAAAATAAAAGGTTTCTGAAGGTGTAATAAACTGATATTTTGCACGATTACACAAATAATTTGTTTGCCACTCTAAAAAAATCGACTTTTTTTTTTTGTATTTTGATTTGTCGTTTTTGTTTGATATTTCAAAAGTATTGTATGAACATTTTGGCACAAAATTGATTCCATAAAGGTTTGAGTATTTCAGAAACTGCTGATCTCCTCCTGGGGTTTTCACACACAACAGTCTCTAGAGTTTACACAGAATGGTGCGGAAAACAAAAAAACATCGAGTGAGAGACAGTTCTTTGGGTGGAAACAAACGCCTTGTTGATAAGAGAGGGTCAGAAGGAAATGACCAGATTGGTTCGAGATTTCTTTTTTGCCAAGAAGGATATAGTAGCTCATATAATCACTCTTTACAACTGTGGTGAGCAGAAAAGCATCTCAGCATGCAACAGCAGAAGAACACATTGCGTTCCACTCCTGCAGCCAAGAACAGGGATCTTAGAATTAACACCAAGTTCCTATTAAAGTGGCCGGTGAGGGTATTTCTTTATACTGTACAGCTGATCTGAAATCCGCTCTTTAATCCTCAATTCTATTGATAAGTGTTAGGAACTGACCTGATATCAGTTAAGCATTATATTAAGCATTATAAAATACACAGTAAGGCTGATCTGAGATCCGTTCACGCTAAATATAAAATACACGTTAAAGCTGAACACTTGATATACAACTCGAGAGGGTTAAGTTTTTCACAGCTTGTGAAACTGTGTATATATATTATTATCCAAATATTCACATTTTGCTTTTATTTCCGTAACCTATGAATAAGAAACCTGTCAATCATCAGCATCATGTTCACGTTAGGCTACAAATAAGCTAATGTTATAAATTTAAGAAAGTTAACGTTAAGCAGGTGACAAACAAACAAACAAACACACATCCATCCATTCCATCATTCATAACCACTTATCCTGTGCAGGGTCGCGGGCGGGCTGGAGCCTATACCAGCTGACTATGGGTGAGAGGCGGGGCACACCCTGGACAAGTCACCAGATCATCGCAGGGCGACACACAGAGACACACAACCATTCACATTCACACCTACAGTGGGGCAAAAAAGTATTTAGTCAGCCACCAATTGTGCAAGTTCTCCCACTTAAAAAGATGAGAGAGGCCTGTAATTTTCATCATAGGTACACTTCAACTATGAGAGACAGAATGAGGGGAAAGAATCCAGGAAATCACATTGTAGAATTTTTAATGAATTAATTGGTAAATTCCTCGGTAAAATAAGTATTTAGTCACCTACAAACAAGCAAGATTTCTGGCTCTCACAGACCTGTAACTCCTTCTTTAAGAGGCTCCTCTGTCCTCCACTCATTACCTGTATTAATGGCACCTGTTTGAACTCATTATCAGTATAAAAGACACCTGTCCACAACCTCAAACAGTCACACTCCAAACTCCACTATGGCCAAGACCAAAGAGCTGTCAAAGGACACCAGAAACAAAATTGTAAACCTGCACCAGGCTGGGAAGACTGAATCTGCAATAGGTAAGCAGCTTGGTGTGAAGAAATCAACTGTGGGAGCAATTATTAGAAAATGGAAGACATACAAGACCACTGATAATCTCCCTCGATCTGGGGCTCCACGCAAGATCTCACCCCGTGGGGTCAAAATGATCACAAGAACGGTGAGCAAAAATCCCAGAACCACACGGGGGGACCTAGTGAATGACCTGCAGAGAGCTGGGACCAAAGTAACAAAGACTACCATCAGTAACACACTACGCCACCAGGGACTCAAATCCTGCAGTGCCAGACGTGTCCCCCTGCTTAAGCCAGTACATGTCCAGGCCCGTCTGAAGTTTGCTAGAGAGCATTTGGATGATCCAGAAGAGGATTGGGAGAATGTCATATGGTCAGATGAAACCAAAATAGAACTTTTTGGTAAAAACTCAACTTGTCGTGTTTGGGGGAGAAAGAATGCTGAGTTGCATCCAAAGAACACCATACCTACTGTGAAGCATGGGGGTGGAAACATCATGCTTTGGGGCTGTTTTTCTGCAAAGGGACCAGGACGACTGATCCGTGTAAAGGAAAGAATGAATGGGGCCATGTATCGTGAGATTTTGAGTGAAAACCTCCTTCCATCAGCAAGGGCATTGAAGATGAAACATGGCTGGGTCTTTCAGCATGACAATCTTCGAAACGTGAAGAAGTGTCAGCCAGGTGTCAGCGCCACCATTTTGAAAACTGTTTTCCAAATGAAATATTGCACAAAAATGAGTTTAAATGACGATTACTGCCGACTTTTTTCAAACTTTTCTGATTGCTATCAAAACAAACTAAACTTCCGGCTTGATTACATCAGCATTCGAAAGAGGGCGCGCGTGTCTTTTTGCGGTCGCGCTGACAGAAATCAAATTAAAATTCTCAAATTTGATTTAATAAAAGGCAGCGGCAAAGAAGAAAGTATTCAGCCTTGATTTAAAAAAAAAACTGAAAGCTGCAGGTACTTTGTATTGATTAATGTGTGAAATGCGCTCAGTATAATATGGATTTATCACAAAAATACATGCATGTGTTTATTATTTTGAAACCCACCAGCCGACTGATCTGGCACGTTTTAATTGTGCAACAGTAATGACGTGAATACCAGCGCAATGGACTAGTGTCCGAAAGCGTTTTTTCATTTTACCAACAAGCTGACTGTATAGTCCTCTATACAGTAATTCCCTATATAGGGAGTAGGGAGTAGTGAACGAGTGAGTGATTTCGGACACAGGGAACGTTGGCAGATGTTGGTGACTTTGATTTGCGCTGTACGTTTTACTTCCGTCCTATGATGTCTCGCACAGGTCTCAACGAATCTCGTTTACGGCCATTGCTTTGACATATGGACTGATATATTACATAGTATATTTCAAACACTCATAACTTGCTATAGCAGTGACAAAATAGCGATCAAACATGCATTCCGATATTTAATAAAATGAGATAAATAGAATTTTGATAATAAAAAAAAAAATGCCTTCAGTTCTCCTTTAACTTTAACCGGATGATTAAGCTACAACAAAACGTAAATACTTTAGCCATGCACTTCCTGGCTGGTTTATTCGTCTTCTCTGCTTTCTGCCCAGGCCGGATGTTTCCACCAATCATGAGTGAATATGGCGCCTGACGCGATGAGGAAGGAGGGATGATGTGATGTAACTGTGGACTGTGTAGTTTTTAAATCGATGATGCTGATAATTAGTGTTTTATATTTAGGTCTCCTGCTTCAACTATGTATTGAAGCAGGGGTACTGCAAGGTGACACACTAGCCCCTTTTATGTTTACAATCGTGCTAGATTATATTCTGCAGATTTCTCTTGATCAGCACAACAAAAAGGGGCTCCAGCTACACCCTAGAAGAAGTCAGAGACATCCTGCATAATTTCTTATAGATCTTGACTATCCTGACGATATCTAGCAATAGTGTCGGAGCTTGTCAGTGATGCTGAATTCCTTCTTCATGCCCTTGAAACATCAGCCTCCCTAGTTGGGCTCTACTGTAACGAGGTCAAGATGGAGTACATCTCGACATCCTTGGATCCCTCATCACTCTCTGCTATGTCTGGGAAGAACATCAAGTGAGTAAATGACTTCAAGTATCTGGGCTCTTTTATAATGGACTCCTTTAAGGACTTCAAGATTCGTAAAGCACTGGCTTGGAAAGCCTGTAACGACCTCGATAAAATATGGCACTCTAACCTGGTCAAACACCTGAAGGTAAAACTGTTCAGATCGGTAGTGGAACCCATCCTCCTATATGGTGCCGAGACAAGGATCATGACGCTGAAACAACAGCAGAGACGAGATGGAACTTATACCAACCTCCTACGTCAGGTTCAAAACATCCATTGGTCTATCCATGCCACCTTGGAGGAGATAGATGGGAACTTGCCACTAATCACAATGGCACTCAAATCAAGAACAGTCCTCTTTGAGGGGCACTGTTTTAGAGCCAAGGGGGGGGGTGATATCTCGCTTTCTCCTCTGGAGCTCGGAGCACCGCCCACCCACCCACCCGGTGAGGTCAAGACAGTTAACCGACTCCTACCTAATATCAAGGGACACTGGAATTGGGGTACAGAACCTGAAATGTGCAATGGCTGACAGGAATGTGTGGAAGAATATTGGGCAATTTATCTCAGCCAAGGCCAAAGGATGATGATGATGATTTGAGTACAGAACGAGAGTGAGGTAGGAAGAAATAGGAACTCGATCAGAAACAAGTGAGCTCGTTTCTCGTTGATCTTTACACCGTAAGAGCACAAAAGAACACCACTGTTTATCATCTTAAAAGCTGAGCTGTAGCGTTGCTCTAGCAGCGTGACTGTCAAATATAATGTTCGGCTAATTTTTATTTATTTATTTATTTATTTTGTACAGTACAGTCATGCTAAATTCATTCATGCTTGTCCTGCTTCCTCTTTTCCTCCTCGTCTTCTTTCAGTTTCCTCTTTTTAATCACTAAATCTCACATTTATTTAAACTCACACATATCTTTGAGACATATGAGACAGGGTCTGTTTAAAAACAGTCAGATTTCCGTTGATTTTAGTGATCATCTTTCTTCAAGGTCTCTTTCCCACCTCGCCAATTGTGTCGTGACAACAGCGGTGTTGCTTCCATCTGTTGTCTGCCATGAGCCCCGCCCAGTTCTGTTGGGAAAGTTTCTGTTCATCTGGATGGGGTGTTTTTTGGTTTTTTTGTTGTTTTTTTACGGCTAAACGTGGTGCACTTCAATGAGTGTACTTTAATGGGACGCTTCTAAAGAAAGCCATCTTGTATGCATGTTTTGTAGGAGACGATGATGTTTATTCCCCACCGTGCGGCAAGATGATTAGCCGTCCATATATTTCCATAATTTGGCTCTCGCTCTCACAGACCCCCGCTGTGCAACTCTAAACTTGTCTTTATGTTAGTAATGATGAGGGGTTTGGCCGGAGAAACCCCACTGACTCTTGAGCTTCAAATATTCATCACTGCTGTCGAGTCAACTAATAAACAACCAATCACGCACTCAGAGAAAGAGAGAGAGAGAGAGAGAGAGAGAGAGAGACGGAATGAAAGTCATTATCAGAAAACCATAATGAAAGAAATAACTTTTAGGAATGAAAACTACTCAAACGTTCTACTACTCCCCCGTACATCTCTCTCTCTCTCTCTCTCTCTCCATTTTCTTTTCTTTATCAGAATGAAGTCAGAATTTGAAAAATAATGATGAATAAATCATGAGCAGCTTCGGTCAGTGGGTGTGAAGACAGAAAGTTGGGATACACAACCTCGTAACACAAACAAGACTGAGCTGAACTGACACAATGCAGGGGCACCAAAGCCACAAGCATGGATGTGGTTGCCACGGTGATGGGAAGCTCAGTTACCGTGACAACCCTATAATAACTCGGACCTGGAATTCAAGAGGAGGTGCGAGTCGGAGGGAAAAGTTACAAGAAGAAGTGTGTGTGTAGTTTTTTTTTTGCCGAAAAATAATGTTTTGAAAAATTGTAGAAGATAAAAAAAATGATGGTTATGCCAATTTTATTTGGATGGATAACAGAATATACACTCACTGGCTACTTTATTAGAAACACACATCCATCTACATGCTGCTCGATGCAGTTCTCTAATCAGCCGATCCCTTGAGGCATAAACTCACACAGATACAAATCAAGAGCTTCAGTTAATGTTCACGATGTTCAAACATCAGAACGGGAAAAATTGTGATCTCACAGTGTGATTTTCTTTCGCTGTGGTATGGGTGTCGGTTTGAGCCAGATGGAGCGTGAAGGTTTGAGTATTTCAGAAACTGCTGATCTCGTCCTGGGGTTTTCACACACAACAGTCTCTAGAGTTTACACAGAATGGCGTGAAAACCAAAAAACATCAAGCGAGTGAGTGAGCGACAGTTCTGTGGGTGGAAAAAACAAACACCTTGTTGATAAGAGAGGGTCAGAGGAAAATGGACAGAATGGTTCGAGATTTATTTTTTTCCAGGAAGAATATAGTAACTCATATAATCACTCTTTATAACCATGGTGAGCAGAAAAGCATCTCAGCATGGAACAGCAGAAGAACACATTGGGTTCCACTCCTGCAGCCAAGAACAGGGATCTTAGAATCAACAAGAAATTCCTATTAAAGTGGCCGGGGAGCATATGTATATATGTTTTTTTTTTTTTTTAACAGACTGCAAAAAAAAAAGGAAAAAAGAGAAGAAGAAATAACCATGGACTAGATAAATGTTTGATTGATTGATAAATAAATAAATAAATAAAGTGGTGACACAACTAATTCTACCATCTTCTTAAGCATTATAATTACTACTGTACTTTTTCCCCCCTGTCAAATGATAGAGGCTAATTAACAAGCTAGCTCACGGTTTAGCCTTATCACTAGCCCATCCATCCATTATCTGTAGCCGCTTATCCTGTTCTACAGCGTCGCAGGCGAGCTGGAGCCTATCCCAGCTGACTACGGGCGAAAGGCGGGGTTCACCCTGGACAAGTCGCCAGGTCATCACAGGGCTGACACATAGACACAGACAACCATTCACACTCACATTCACACCTACGCTCAATTTAGAGTCACCAGTTAACCTAACCTGCATGTCTTTGGACTGTGGGGGAAACCGGAGCACCCGGAGGAAACCCACGCGGACACGGGGAGAACATGCAAACTCCGCACAGAAAGGCCCTCGCCGGCCACGGGGCTCGAACCTGGACCTTCTTGCTGTGAAGCGACAGTGCTAACCACTACACCACCATGCCGCCCTTATCACTAGCCAGATTGCTAAATTTAACACACTATTTCATGCAGCTGATAGCTAGGTAGCTATTTAGCGAACATACTGCCGCTTATTATTTAAAACTAGGTGATTTATTGAAAATGCTAGTTCGCCTTGGGAAAGAACTAGTCAAAGTTTTAAACCTGGGATGATGATAACAGATGGTGTGATACGTTTGTGTTAGTAACGTCAGTAACAATATGGCTGATTTCAATCAACGCAACAGTTACTATGATGACCAAACAGCCCACTTCAGTAGAGTGTTGGTCTGTGAAGGAGGTGCAGCTGTATTGGGAACAAGTCCAACAAGTAGGAAGTGAAGTCCAAACCGTTATGTGGTTCTCAGTGGCATTTGGAGACCGTAGAGTTTGTGTTAAAGCTTCAGCTAACACGTGCTTCTGAGTTTTATGTCCCATCACTCTCTGGCTGTAAGAGCTGCTGATGAACGTGTTGCGGCTTTGCAGTGGAACGGACGGAGGCAGAAAGTCTGGCACAAAATCACCTACTGTGTGTACATCAGGGTCCCGAAGTCTGAGTCCAAGACATTCTGTGGTTAACAATAACTTCTGGAGACAGTGGACGTGATTTTTGGCGCAAGAATCTTCCTCTAACACGTTTTCAGGGTTTTAATTCCCATCACTGCCTGGCTTTAAGAGCTCAGCTGGACGAGAGAGCATGTGGCTTTATGCTGGAAAGGAACGGAGGCAGAAAGTCTGGCAGCGTCTCTGATTGAGAGCATCACATACTAACAACATTACTGTGTGTACTGTAGGGTCCGAAAGTCTGAATCCACCACTGAGGTGATATCCAAAACTAATTGTTTTGTCAAATAAGTGTACTTCTGGACCCTATTGACTGTGCTAATGCAGTTTGAGAGCCAGCTACAGAAGGTGTGATTAGCACTTGGACCTCGGTAGATCATTTCGCTCATTTCAACAACGAGATGACTTGAGTTTCCAAGAAAGTGGGTGGGTTTGATCTCACAGTGAATTGTTGCCTTTGTTGCCTTGACAAAACTTATGTATAAGATGCTCATAAGATGGTTAGCATCTTCGTTGCCAGTTTTTTTTTGGGATTAAATGTGAAGTGATGGCATGTTTTATTCGGGGTAAGGTTATATGATACATTCTGCAAATGCAAGGTATATGTTCCAAGACCTACCACAGATAGTAACAAACACCACATACAACTTGTTGCTCTCTCTCTCTCTCTCTGTCGCTCTTGAAAGAACAGGATTCTGACATTTCTGCTAAATATTTTCAGGAATCTAAAACCATGCTTACCGAATCAGTAGATACGGGGGTTCTACTGTATTTCACTCAACTCAGAGTTCATGAGCTAGCAGTGCAGGGTTAGAACAACGTGCTCCAATGCTCCAGGGTCTGAAATGTTCCATGTGTCCCACCTCAGTGGACCTTACCTTCCTAAAATTTGACCAATTAGATAACGGTTGGGCAGTACGGTGGTGTAGTGGTTAGCACTTTCACCTTACAGCAAGAAGGTTCTGGATTTGACCCCAGTGGCTGATGGGGGCCTTTTTGTGTGGAGTTTGCATGTCCTCCCCGTGTCTGTGTGGGTTTCCTGCGGGTGCTCCGGTTTCTCCCACAGTTCAAAGGTTAACTGACTACTCTACACTGTCCATAGGTGTGAATGTGAGTGCACAGAAAGGAACTGGCCACCCTACTGGTGCAATTCTGGCCAAGTCAACTAAACATAGTTCACCTCAGGTTCGGTAGTGACAAGGAAGAAGGGGATGGCATCGTTCTCTCCAGGGCTTGGACTCCCCACTCACACATTACTACAATACCCATAAACCTCAGCAAAATCCCTTCCTGTTTGCCTGGGGGGGTGGAAAGAGACAGCCATTATATAGGTGGCTTTACTGAAGCAGTTTTTGTAGCAGATGTCCTGTATTAGAGGTACAGTGACCCCTATTATGTTCAGTTTGGTTTGCCTCAAGCCTGAATCGGGTTCGGCAGTAGTGACGACGACGACGATGATGAGATCATGTTCCTTCAGAACACTGTAACCAATCAGAGCAGAGTTCCTTCCCCCAGTGCCACTCTAATACCCCTTTTCCACCAAATCAGTTCCAGGGCTGGTTCGGGGCCAGTGCTGGTGCTGGTTCACAACTCATTCAACTTGCGAGCCAGCTGAGAACCAGTTTGCTTTTCCATAGCTCGCAGTGCTAAGGGAAGCCACGTCATTACGTCATTGTATACGTCAGTTACGTCGCTGTATACATCATTACGTCGCTGTATACGTCAGTTACATCGCTATGTTTGCATAAACCTTGGCGCGAATATCGAAGCAAAAACAACATGGAAGAAGCAGCAGCAACAACAACAACAATAAAAATAATAATGGATGATTTCGCGTTTGTACAGCTGCTGCTTCTCGTCGCTTAAAAATGGCGATCTTCCGCGGTCTTGTTATTGTTGTTGGTCTTAACAACTCCGCCCCCCCCGCTGACGTAAGCGGTTCTTTCCTCTGGCCCAGCAGAGAGTTGGTGCTAGCCTGGAACCGGTTTTTCTGGCCCCAGAGCCAGTTCTTTGTCAGTGGAAACAGAAAATCTGGTTCCAAACTAAGCACTGGCCCCGAACCAGCCCTGGAACTGCTTTGGTGGAAAAGAGGCATAACTAATCACACTACTGATTTCATCCAAAATACCACTGTGACCAAATGGATCCCAGATCCCACCTCAAACCTCCAATCCCTCACACTCTGACCAATCAAGGAACAGGCCACGCCCCTACAATAGTGCTATGACCAATCAGACTTCGCCCTTTTGTAACTAGTCAGACTGCAGTTCCCACCCGAAATCCCACTCTGACCAACAGCACTGTAGATCCTACACACTTGTTGCCCTAAAGTGCCCAGTAACCACTTGGACCAAAGTCTCCATCCTGTCTTCTATTCAAACACTGGTACCCAAATACTTCCTTCTGAGATCCTACCAGAACTGATCGTACTACAGTTCCTGTCCGAAACCCAAAAACAGCTGGACTTCAGTCCATATAAAATATATTTGACGAAGTTAGAAGGTTCAAAGTTAACCAATAAATATTCTCAGCCTGATTACTATCGCTCCCTCTATCAGACATTATAATACATTTGATGTGTTGGTGCGGTCGGACTCACAGATGCAGTAGCACAGGATGATGGATAGCAGGATGGACACGGCGACGGCGCTGAGAGCTGTGCACCTCCACGAGCAGTACTTGGACGACTTCTTGAACTTGAAGGCGCTGCGGGAGAGCGTGTTGCGGGGCAGGGGCCGTGTGGGGGGCGAGTACACCGCCCCCGTAGCCATGGTGTAGCCCGGAGTGGCCGTGCTGAACAGAGGGGTCGTTCCTGTGCCTGTCTTAAAGAGGAAGTGCCTGAGATGGAGACGGAGAAAGAAAGAGATGGAAAGATGTTACGTTTCATAAATCACACTCCAACTGTTGATCATCATTATCACCAACAGCAAGGTTCCAACAGTGTTAACGTGTTAAAATATCAAGTAAAAGATGCTACGAGAGTTGATGGAATAACTTTAAACAAACATGCTAACATGGCTAGCAGTGAATATAATCTGGTATTAACTTTTCTGCAAACGTTTGGCTTCTTGTCTTGTGTTAGAAACGCTGTTAGCATGAGCAAAACTAGCATTTCTATTTTACATCTTGATAATATAATAGCTACAATTCAAACTAAATACAAAGTAGTATTAGGAAAAAAAAAACAGTTCGCTAACGTTGAAGACACTCATAGAGCTAAACATGCTAGCAAGACTTAGAGCCAGAATTAAGCATTACTGTTTCATGTTTCATTCACTGATAGCAACACAGTTAGCATTGATCAAAGCTTAAACACCTATATTATAGCGAGTAAACCATATCCTAGCATGCCCTGCTCCAGCCTTGTCAATTTTATAAAATGTACTACAGGTAAAGATTCAATACTTTTGCACAACAGCACTGCAAAATGTTTATATTTTTGTCATCGACAGAATGTTAACCTTCTAAACACTGTTAGCATTACAAGCGTTAGCATATTTCTGTCATTAAAATGGTGGCGTTAGAGGTGGAACGTATAGAGGATGGTTTGCTTCATACCGGGAAATGTATTTAGCGTTTAAAGAAATAGTTTGATATACTGATAAATCCTGAGGAAGATTCTGAGTCTTTCCCCGTGCAGCACCTGATCAGCTGCTTTTACACTGTAAATGCGATTTTTTTTTTTTTTTTTACAAGAAACTGGACGAACTAGAAGCTTCTGCATGTGGGAATAACACAGCTCAACCAATCCAATTCATTACATCGCATTTTCCTATTAGCTCAGGCACCCTGGTGAGACGTTCAGCGCCACACACACACACACACACACACACACACACTTACATAGCGCTTCCACTGTTATAAAACTTTACCGGCTAATGATTCATGTGTGAACAATTCAGTGTTTTTAATTCCATTCGGTTTAGAGTCATTATCAAACAAACTTCACAATTATTAAACATGACATCTTTAAAACCCTCGACTCGTTCGTGTACGTCATGTTTGCAGATTGGTGTAGGCTGAACGTAAGTCTCAGAGACACCTTTTACTCATGTCCAAGATTCTCGGCGGCACGGTGGTGTAGTGGTTAGCACAGTCACCTCACAGCAAGAAGGTTCCGGGTTCGAACCCAGCGGCTGGCGAGGGCCTTTCTGTGTGGAGTTTGCATGTTCTCCCCGTGTCTGCGTGGGTTTCCTCCGGGTGCTCCGGTTTCCCCCACAGTCCAAAGACATGCAGTTAGGTTAACGTGGGGTGGCCTTGGGCTGAGGTGCCCTTGAGCGAGGTACCGAACCCCTGACTGCTCCCCGGGTGCTCTGGTGTGGCTGCCCACTGCTCTGGGTGTGTGTGTGTGTTCACTGCTTCAGATGGGTTAAATGCAGAGGATGAATTTCACTGTGCTTGAAGTGTGCATGTGACGAATAAAGCTTTCTTCTTTTTTCTTCTTCTCTCTTCTTTCGTTCAGTGAATCAGTGTTTGAGTCACTGAACCTATTCAGTCCAGTTTTTGAGTCAGTGACTCATTTTGATCAAGACCAAGATTCATCTCATCTTGTAAGGGGAATCAGTTTCTGAGTCAGTGAATCATTTTGGTCATGACTGTGATTCGCTCTACTCTTATACAGGGAATCAGTTTTTGAGTCAGTGAATCATTTCTGTGATGACTGTGATTAGTTCTGCTCTTGCACAGGGAATCAGTTTTTGAGTCAGTGAATCATTTTAGTCATGACTGCAATTCTCTTTTATCTTGTACAAGAAATCAGTTTTTTAGTAAGTGAATCATTTTGGTCATGTCTATTATTTGCTCTTATCTTGGACAGGGATTCAATTTCTGAGTCAGTGAATCATTTTGGTCGAGACCAAGATTTGCTCTTATCTTGAACAGGAAATCAATTCTGAGTTAGTGAATCATTTCAGACATGACTATAATTGGCTCTGATCTTGGACAGGGAATCAATTCTTGAGTTAGTGAATCATTTTGGTCATGACTGTGATCCGCTCTCATCTTGTACAGGGAATCAGTTTTTAGTAAGTGAATCATGTTGGTCATGTCTATTATTTGCTCTTATCTTGGACAGGGAATCAATTTCTGAGTCAGTGAATCATTTTGGTCAAGACCAAGATTTGCTCTTATCTTGTACAGGAAATTAATTCTGAGTTTGTGAATCATGTCAGGCATGACCATGTTTAGCTCTGATCTTGTACAGGTAATCAGTTATTGAGTCAGTGAATAATTTTGGTCATGTCTATGATTTGCTCTTATCTTGGACAGGGAATCAGTTTCTGTGTCAGTGAATCATTTTGGTCATGATTATGATTAGCACTGATCTCGTACAGGGAATCAGTTCTTGAGTCAGTGACTCATTTCGGTCATGTCTATGATTTGCTTTTATCTTGGACAGGGAATCAGTCTTTGAGTCAGTGAATAATTTTGGTTATGACTGTGATTTGTCTTGTACATGGAATCAGTTTTTGAGTCAGTGAATCATTTCAGTCATGACTGAGATGCGTTCCTGTCTTGTTAATTAAAGTGAATGAGTCGGTGTGTTCAGTGAGTCATGTTCAGGCTTATTAATTCAGAGCTGGACATTTCTAGTGTTTCAGCACATACAAAAAATATTTCTTCTCAATACGAACTTACAATCTTCTCATAAAGCAACAAAAATAGTAACAAATATGAGTAAATGACAGACTGTTGTCTGCTTTAGACGGCTGGACATCCGACTGGACATTTGGGCAAAGTGAACAAATCAGTGAATCTGAATCCATCATCTAACAAAACCGAATCAAATGACTTGAGTGACCAAAAAGAGTCAGTAAGACTCAAAGTGTTTCCTGTATTTTTAATACAAATTTATTTTTTTATGCTAGCTTTGAAATGAGTGTCAGTAACTCACTTGTGAGGTAAAAGTGAAACAAAAATAATACACTCTGTACATGTTTGACCTGATTTCTTTTAAATCTAATATCAGGTTAAAAAAAACCTATAAACGTCATACCAAGCAGAAGATTTGGAGATGGATGCTCATGTTGGAAAATAAAATACAGAGATATCTTAATATATGACCATGTTACTGTGATGTTATAGATGTGTTTCAGCAATCTTTCTGCTCAATAATCCTACTTTTTAAAAATATTTTAGAATGAATAAACGATTAAACAGCATTCCAGTCATCTTTGCACCGCTGCTGTGTTTAGTTCGGCTCTTTACTGAAACTCGCCATATTGGATTAGATGATTATCACACTGTGAATTCATCCATCAATAAATAATCTAAATAACACTCATGTTATACACACTCTGTGTGTGTGTATGTGTGTGTGTGTGTGTGTGTGTGTGTGTGTGTGTGTGTGTGTGTGTGTGAGAAAGAGAGAGAGAGAGAGAGAGAGAGAGAGAGATGATTCTAGCTCCAATATCAACTAACATCAAGCATTAAATCCAATTAGAGAGCCATGTTTCTGCGAGCTTCTAGCATTTTAATGAAAAGAAGGCGTGTGTGTGTGTGTGTGTGTGTGTGTGTGTGTGTGTGTGTGTGTGTGTGTGTGTGCACGTGTGTACAGTATTGAGAAAACGGTTGTCGCTGTCTCTGTGCAACACAAAAATGATCAATCTCCCCAATCAAAGTGAACACTTCACTGTCGCCATGCTGGAGTAATAATAAGGTGGAAATTGAATCGAGTTGTGCTCCGAATTTCAGTAAAACCGAAAGTCCAATTAAGAAATTAAATACTGGTTAATTAATTCAGAAGTGCAATGAATCAATTTACACACAAGTCAATTTTCATGACACCTGTAATAATTTATAAACAGCATTTCAGCTTAGTGAGAGCCTGAGAGTCTGGATTCCCTTACAAAAAAGAAGTTTATTCCAGTGTGCTTCTAGTATACTTCTTTTAAACTAAAAATAAGAGAGCATGCCTTCAGTTTACTTTTTATTTACTTATCAGAGATATACTTCATAAAGTTATACATAAGTATACTTGGGATATACTGAAAAGTATATAGAAAAGTCTAAGTATATTAAGCTTAGACTTAAACTTTTGATCAAGATATACTTAACAAAAGTGTAATAAAGTATTAAAATATTTGTGCCTTATGTTTAAGTGGACTTGCCCTGTAGTTGTGCTTCAGCATTGTTGACTCTTAAGTATGTCTGTGGTTCCATATAAGGTGTTTTATATATATATATATATATATATATATATATATATATATATATATATATATATATGAGTGATTCCATGCTTATGGGTACTGAAATGGGGACATGAACTTATTTTTAAAAATTCACCTAAAACCATTTCTTTTTTTTACCATCAGGTCACAAAACATGTAATCTTTAATGAATGATATGTTAAAAGATAACTTTAATTTTCTGAGATGTAATAAAAACATATTTATATGCCAAAGTCAGAACGTAACAGAAGTGTTGTGGACATATAGATTCTCAATTTTAACAATGTAGAATTACTTTTTGAAACATAGGAAGGTGATGTTTTAGCAAATATAATTAATAAACATGTGTAGTAGAATAAACATACACATTCTTTCAATAAGATTAACATGGTATATAGCTAGATTGTAATTAATTTGTAACAGACGCGAGATGGACAATCGTAACAGAAGTAATGTAACAGACATCATTTTGGAACTCATAGGCTTGACTTTGGCATATAAATATGTTTTTATTACATCTCAGAAAATTAAAGTTATCTTTTAACATATCATTCATTAAAGATTACATGTTTTGTGACCTGATGGTAAAAAAAGAAATGGTTTTAGGTGAATAAGTTCATGTCCCCATTTCAGTACCCATAAGCGTGGAATCACTCATATATATATCTCCTGAGTGGGATAATTAAATGTTTTTTTCTTTCTTTCTTTTTCTTTAAAGCTTGGATGTCAATTTCAGTTGTCACTGCCATGCTTTTATACTTTGGCATTTAATACAATGTTGCTGAAAATTTTGATTTTTAAAGAAAATGAATATGTTCTTAATCCTGAGTATCTGTTTTCATTTTGTGAATTCTTACCTTTATAACTTCATTGTAACTTAAGGTACAAAACACTTAAGTTGCCTACTGGTAGTGTGTATGAGGTGAGGGTTAGGGCTAGAAAACTTGTAGTAAACTTCAAAACTAAAAAGTGGACTAGATGTATATAACCAGTAACTAATAGTATATTTCCAATATGCTATAAAGTATACTTTTATAAATTAAAAAGTGGACTAGAAGTGTGTAACAAGTAAACCAATAGTATATTTCCAGTATACTTATACTTTAGTAAACTAAAAAGTGGGTTAGAAGTGTGTAACAAGTAAACTCATGGTATATTTCCAGTACACTATGAAGTATACTTTTATAAACTAAAGAGTGGACTACAAGTATAGAACTAGTAAACTATTAGTACATAAGTTTACTTGTGGTACACTTGTAGTACAAAATAAAAAAATACTAGTTGTATACTCAAAGTTTACTTCTCTTAGACTTAAAGTATACTTTTTATAAACTAAAAGTGGGCCAATTTAGTTCCAAGAAGTATTAGATTAGTTTACTTCCAAGTATACTGTAAGTACATTGATATCGGTATACTTGGTATACAAAAGTATACTTAACGAAATATACTTTACTTAAGTATACTTAATAAAATGAACCTGAAGTATACTTCTTTTTGATAAGGGTTACTGTCCCAGGAAGTCTTTTTTAAATTTTATATCATTACATTTGTTATATTTATTTAAAAATTACATTCACTGCAGAGTCACTCCTTAAATACTGTTCGAGTCATTAATTTCATTCAGTTAGGAGTCCTTCCTTTCGTTCAATACAGAATCATTCTTTTAGTTCACTTCGGAGTCATTCTTTTTGTTTACTTCAGACTGATTACTTTCTTTCAATTCAGAGTCATTCCATTAGTTCGGTGCCGTTTCATTCTTTCTGTTCAGCTCTGAGTGGTATTTTTCATTCAGTTCCGAGTCGTTCTTTTTATTTACTTCTGAAATGTTCTTTTCATTCACTACCGAGTCATTCTTTTTTTAGTTCAGAGTCATTCCTTTCAATTCAGAGTCATTCTTTCAGTTCAATACAGAGTCATTCTTCCCATTCAGTTCTGAGTCAATCTTTTCATTCAGTTCTGAATCATACTTTCGTTCAGTTCCAAGTCGTTCTTTTCGTTCAGTTCCGAGTCGTAGTTTTCGTTCAGTTCAGAGTCGTAGTTTTCGTTCAGTTCAGAGTCGTACTTTTCATTCAGTTCCGAGTCATACTTTTCGTTCGGTTCCAAGTCATTACTTTTGTTCAGTTCCGAGTCGTAGTTTTCGTTCAGTTCAGAGTCATACTTTTCATTCAATTCCGGGTCGTACTTTTCGTTCAGTACCAAGTCGCTCTTTTTGTTCAGTTCCGAGTTGTTGTTTTCATTCAGTTCCAAGTCATACTTTTCATTCAATTCCAAATCATTCTTGTCATTCAGTTCTGAGTCATTCTTTTCATTCAGTTCCGAGTCGTTCTTTTCATTCAGTTCCAAGTGGTACTTTTAATTCATTTCTGAGTTGTACTTTTCATTCAATTCTAAATCATTCTTTTCGTTCCTTTCCGAGTCGTACTTTTCATTCAATTCCAAGTCGTTGTTTTCATTCATTTCTGAGTTGTACTTTTCATTCAATTCTAAATCATTCTTTTCATTCAGGTCCGAGTCGTACTTTTCATTCAATTCCAAATCGTTCTTGTCGTTCAGTTCTGAGTCATTATTTTCATTCAGTTCAGAGTCGTACTTTTCATTCAGTTCCGAGTCGTTCTTTTCGTTCAGTTCCGAGTCGTACTTTTCATTCAATTCCAAGTCAGTCATTCTTTTCATTCAGTTCTGTGTCGTTCTTTTCATTCAGTTCTGAGTCGTTCTTTTCATTCAGTTCCAAGTCGTACTTTTCGTTCAGTTCCAAATCTTTTTTTGTTCAGTTCCGAGTCATACTTTTCATTCAGTTCCAAGTCGTTCTTTTTGTTCAGTTCTGAGTCTTTCTTTTCGTTCAGTTCCTTGTCGTACTTTTTGTTCAGTTCCGAGTTGTACTTTTTGTTCAGTTCCAAGTCGTTTTTTTCATTCAGTTCTGAGTTGTTCTTTTCATTCAGTTCCGAGTCATTCTTTTCGTTCAGTTCCGAGTCGTACTTTTCATTCAATTCCAAGTCAGTCATTCTTTTCATTCAGTTCTGAGTCGTTCTTTTCATTCAGTTCTGAGTCGTTCTTTTCGTTCAGTTCCAAGTCGTACTTTTCATTCAATTCCAAATCTTTTTTTTGTTCAGTTCCGAGTCATACTTTTCATTCAGTTCCAAGTCGTTCTTTTCATTCAGTTCCAAGTCGTTCTTTTCATTCAGATCTGAGTATTTCTTTTCGTTCAGTTCCTAGTTGTTCTTTTCGTTCAGTTCCTTGTCATACTTTTCGTTCAGTTCTGAGTTGTACTTTTCGTTCAGTTCCGAGTTGTACCTTCCGTTTAGTTCCAAGCCGTTTTTTTCATTCAGTTCTGAGTTGTTCTTTTCATTCAGTTCCTAGTTGTTCTTTTCGTTCAGTTCTGAGTCGTACTTTTCATTCAGTTCCGAGTCGTACATTTCATTCAATTCCAAGTTGTACATTTCATTCAATTCCAAGTCATTCTGTTCGTTCAGTTCCGAGTCATTCTTTTTGTTCAGTTCTGAGTTGTACGTACTTTTCGTTCAGTTCCGAGTTGTACTTTTTGTTCAGTTCTGAGTTGTACTTTTCGTTCAGTTCCGAGTCATTCTTTTCGTTCAGTTCCGAGTTGTACTTTTCGTTCAGTTCTGAGTCGTACTTTTCGTTCAGTTCTGTGTCGTACTTTTCGTTCAGTTTCAAGTCATACTTTTCATTCAGTTACGAGTCATATTTTTCGTTCAGTTACGAGTCGTACTTTTCATTCAATTCTGAATCGTACTTTTCGTTCAGTACCAAGTCGTTCTTTTTGTTCAGTACCAAGTCGTTCTTTTCGTTCAGTTCTGAGTCATTCTTTTCATTCAGTTCTGAGTTGTTCTTTTCATTCAGTTCCGAGTCGTACTTTTCATTCAGTTCCAAGTCGTTCTTTTCGTTCAGTTCCGAGTCGTACTTTTCATTCAATTCCAAGTCAGTCATTCTTTTCATTCAGTTCTGAGTCGTTCTTTTCATTCAGTTCTGAGTCGTTCTTTTCGTTCAGTTCCAAGTCGTACTTTTCATTCAGTTCCAAATCTTTTTTTTGTTCAGTTCCAAGTCATACTTTTCATTCAGTTCCGAGTTGTACTTTTCGTTCAGTTCCGAGTCGTACTTTTCGTTCAGTTCTGTCGTACTTTTCGTTCAGTTACGAGTCATACTTTTCATTCAATTCTGAATCATTCTTTTCATTCAGGTCCGAGTCGTTCTTTTCATTCAGTTCTGAGTCGTTCTTTTCGTTCAGTTCCAAGTCGTACTTTTCATTCAGTTCCAAATCTTTTTTTTGTTCAGTTCCAAGTCATACTTTTCATTCAGTTCCGAGTTGTACTTTTCGTTCAGTTCCGAGTCATACTTTTCGTTCGGTTCCAAGTCATTACTTTTGTTCAGTTCCGAGTCGTAGTTTTCGTTCAGTTCAGAGTCATACTTTTCATTCAATTCCGGGTCGTACTTTTCGTTCAGTACCAAGTCGCTCTTTTTGTTCAGTTCCGAGTTGTTGTTTTCATTCAGTTCCAAGTCATACTTTTCATTCAATTCCAAATCATTCTTGTCATTCAGTTCTGAGTCATTCTTTTCATTCAGTTCCGAGTCGTTCTTTTCATTCAGTTCCAAGTGGTACTTTTAATTCATTTCTGAGTTGTACTTTTCATTCAATTCTAAATCATTCTTTTCGTTCCTTTCCGAGTCGTACTTTTCATTCAATTCCAAGTCGTTGTTTTCATTCATTTCTGAGTTGTACTTTTCATTCAATTCTAAATCATTCTTTTCATTCAGGTCCGAGTCGTACTTTTCATTCAATTCCAAATCGTTCTTGTCGTTCAGTTCTGAGTCATTATTTTCATTCAGTTCAGAGTCGTACTTTTCATTCAGTTCCGAGTCGTTCTTTTCGTTCAGTTCCGAGTCGTACTTTTCATTCAATTCCAAGTCAGTCATTCTTTTCATTCAGTTCTGTGTCGTTCTTTTCATTCAGTTCTGAGTCGTACTTTTCGTTCAGTTCCAAATCTTTTTTTGTTCAGTTCCGAGTCATACTTTTCATTCAGTTCCAAGTCGTTCTTTTTGTTCAGTTCTGAGTCTTTCTTTTCGTTCAGTTCCTTGTCGTACTTTTTGTTCAGTTCCGAGTTGTACTTTTTGTTCAGTTCCAAGTCGTTTTTTTCATTCAGTTCTGAGTTGTTCTTTTCATTCAGTTCCGAGTCATTCTTTTCGTTCAGTTCCGAGTCGTACTTTTCATTCAATTCCAAGTCAGTCATTCTTTTCATTCAGTTCTGAGTCGTTCTTTTCATTCAGTTCTGAGTCGTTCTTTTCGTTCAGTTCCAAGTCGTACTTTTCATTCAATTCCAAATCTTTTTTTTGTTCAGTTCCGAGTCATACTTTTCATTCAGTTCCAAGTCGTTCTTTTCATTCAGTTCCAAGTCGTTCTTTTCATTCAGATCTGAGTATTTCTTTTCGTTCAGTTCCTAGTTGTTCTTTTCGTTCAGTTCCTTGTCATACTTTTCGTTCAGTTCTGAGTTGTACTTTTCGTTCAGTTCCGAGTTGTACCTTCCGTTTAGTTCCAAGCCGTTTTTTTCATTCAGTTCTGAGTTGTTCTTTTCATTCAGTTCCTAGTTGTTCTTTTCGTTCAGTTCTGAGTCGTACTTTTCATTCAGTTCCGAGTCGTACATTTCATTCAATTCCAAGTTGTACATTTCATTCAATTCCAAGTCATTCTGTTCGTTCAGTTCCGAGTCATTCTTTTTGTTCAGTTCTGAGTTGTACGTACTTTTCGTTCAGTTCCGAGTTGTACTTTTTGTTCAGTTCTGAGTTGTACTTTTCGTTCAGTTCCGAGTCATTCTTTTCGTTCAGTTCCGAGTTGTACTTTTCGTTCAGTTCTGAGTCGTACTTTTCGTTCAGTTCTGTGTCGTACTTTTCGTTCAGTTTCAAGTCATACTTTTCATTCAGTTACGAGTCATACTTTTCGTTCAGTTACGAGTCGTACTTTTCATTCAATTCTGAATCGTACTTTTCGTTCAGTACCAAGTCGTTCTTTTTGTTCAGTACCAAGTCGTTCTTTTCGTTCAGTTCTGAGTCATTCTTTTCATTCAGTTCTGAGTTGTTCTTTTCATTCAGTTCCGAGTCGTACTTTTCATTCAGTTCCAAGTCGTTCTTTTCGTTCAGTTCCGAGTCGTACTTTTCATTCAATTCCAAGTCAGTCATTCTTTTCATTCAGTTCTGAGACGTTCTTTTCATTCAGTTCTGAGTCGTTCTTTTCGTTCAGTTCCAAGTCGTACTTTTCATTCAGTTCCAAATCTTTTTTTTGTTCAGTTCCAAGTCATACTTTTCATTCACTTCCGAGTTGTACTTTTCGTTCAGTTCCGAGTCGTACTTTTCGTTCAGTTCTGTCGTACTTTTCGTTCAGTTACGAGTCATACTTTTCATTCAATTCTGAATCATTCTTTTCATTCAGGTCCGAGTCGTTCTTTTCATTCAGTTCTGAGTCGTTCTTTTCGTTCAGTTCCAAGTCGTACTTTTCATTCAGTTCCAAATCTTTTTTTTGTTCAGTTCCAAGTCATACTTTTCATTCAGTTCCGAGTTGTACTTTTCGTTCAGTTCCGAGTCATACTTTTCGTTCGGTTCCAAGTCATTACTTTTGTTCAGTTCCGAGTCGTAGTTTTCGTTCAGTTCAGAGTCATACTTTTCATTCAATTCCGGGTCGTACTTTTCGTTCAGTACCAAGTCGCTCTTTTTGTTCAGTTCCGAGTTGTTGTTTTCATTCAGTTCCAAGTCATACTTTTCATTCAATTCCAAATCATTCTTGTCATTCAGTTCTGAGTCATTCTTTTCATTCAGTTCCGAGTCGTTCTTTTCATTCAGTTCCAAGTGGTACTTTTAATTCATTTCTGAGTTGTACTTTTCATTCAATTCTAAATCATTCTTTTCGTTCCTTTCCGAGTCGTACTTTTCATTCAATTCCAAGTCGTTGTTTTCATTCATTTCTGAGTTGTACTTTTCATTCAATTCTAAATCATTCTTTTCATTCAGGTCCGAGTCGTACTTTTCATTCAATTCCAAATCGTTCTTGTCGTTCAGTTCTGAGTCATTATTTTCATTCAGTTCAGAGTCGTACTTTTCATTCAGTTCCGAGTCGTTCTTTTCGTTCAGTTCCGAGTCGTACTTTTCATTCAATTCCAAGTCAGTCATTCTTTTCATTCAGTTCTGTGTCGTTCTTTTCATTCAGTTCTGAGTCGTTCTTTTCATTCAGTTCCAAGTCGTACTTTTCGTTCAGTTCCAAATCTTTTTTTGTTCAGTTCCGAGTCATACTTTTCATTCAGTTCCAAGTCGTTCTTTTTGTTCAGTTCTGAGTCTTTCTTTTCGTTCAGTTCCTTGTCGTACTTTTTGTTCAGTTCCGAGTTGTACTTTTTGTTCAGTTCCAAGTCGTTTTTTTCATTCAGTTCTGAGTTGTTCTTTTCATTCAGTTCCGAGTCATTCTTTTCGTTCAGTTCCGAGTCGTACTTTTCATTCAATTCCAAGTCAGTCATTCTTTTCATTCAGTTCTGAGTCGTTCTTTTCATTCAGTTCTGAGTCGTTCTTTTCGTTCAGTTCCAAGTCGTACTTTTCATTCAATTCCAAATCTTTTTTTTGTTCAGTTCCGAGTCATACTTTTCATTCAGTTCCAAGTCGTTCTTTTCATTCAGTTCCAAGTCGTTCTTTTCATTCAGATCTGAGTATTTCTTTTCGTTCAGTTCCTAGTTGTTCTTTTCGTTCAGTTCCTTGTCATACTTTTCGTTCAGTTCTGAGTTGTACTTTTCGTTCAGTTCCGAGTTGTACCTTCCGTTTAGTTCCAAGCCGTTTTTTTCATTCAGTTCTGAGTTGTTCTTTTCATTCAGTTCCTAGTTGTTCTTTTCGTTCAGTTCTGAGTCGTACTTTTCATTCAGTTCCGAGTCGTACATTTCATTCAATTCCAAGTTGTACATTTCATTCAATTCCAAGTCATTCTGTTCGTTCAGTTCCGAGTCATTCTTTTTGTTCAGTTCTGAGTTGTACGTACTTTTCGTTCAGTTCCGAGTTGTACTTTTTGTTCAGTTCTGAGTTGTACTTTTCGTTCAGTTCCGAGTCATTCTTTTCGTTCAGTTCCGAGTTGTACTTTTCGTTCAGTTCTGAGTCGTACTTTTCGTTCAGTTCTGTGTCGTACTTTTCGTTCAGTTTCAAGTCATACTTTTCATTCAGTTACGAGTCATACTTTTCGTTCAGTTACGAGTCGTACTTTTCATTCAATTCTGAATCGTACTTTTCGTTCAGTACCAAGTCGTTCTTTTTGTTCAGTACCAAGTCGTTCTTTTCGTTCAGTTCTGAGTCATTCTTTTCATTCAGTTCTGAGTTGTTCTTTTCATTCAGTTCCAAGTCGTTCTTTTCGTTCAGTTCCGAGTCGTACTTTTCATTCAATTCCAAGTCAGTCATTCTTTTCATTCAGTTCTGAGTCGTTCTTTTCATTCAGTTCTGAGTCGTTCTTTTCGTTCAGTTCCAAGTCGTACTTTTCATTCAGTTCCAAATCTTTTTTTTTGTTCAGTTCCAAGTCATACTTTTCATTCAGTTCCAAGTCGTTCTTTTCATTCAGTTCCAAGTCGTTCTTTTCATTCAGATCTGAGTATTTCTTTTCGTTCAGTTCCTAGTTGTTCTTTTCGTTCAGTTCTGAGTTGTACTTTTCGTTCAGTACTGAGTTGTACCTTCCGTTTAGTTCCAAGCCGTTTTTTTCATTCAGTTCTGAGTTGTTCTTTTCATTCAGTTCCTAGTTGTTCTTTTCGTTCAGTTCTGAGTCGTACTTTTCATTCAGTTACGAGTCGTACATTTCATTCAATTCCAAGTCGTACATTTCATTCAATTCCAAGTCATTCTGTTCGTTCAGTTCCGAGTCATTCTTTTTGTTCAGTTCTGAGTTGTACGTACTTTTTGTTCAGTTCCGAGTCATACTTTTCATTCAGTTCCGAGTCATTCTTTTCGTTCAGTTCCGAGTTGTACTTTTCGTTCAGTTCCGAGTCGTACTTTTCGTTCAGTTCTGTCGTACTTTTCGTTCAGTTACGAGTCATACTTTTCATTCAATTCTGAATCGTACTTTTCGTTCAGTACCAAGTCGTTCTTTTTGTTCAGTACCTAGTCGTTCTTTTCGTTCAGTTCCGAGTAATTCTTTTCGTTCAGTTCCGAGTTGTACTTTTCGTTCAGTTCTGTCGTACTTTTCGTTCAGTTCTGTGTCGTACTTTTCGTTCAGTTTCGAGTCGTACTTTTCATTCAGTTACGAGTCATACTTTTCGTTCAGTTACGCGTCATACTTTTCATTCAATTCCGAATCGTACTTTTCGTTCAGTACCAAGTCGTACTTTTCATTCAATTCCGAATCTTACTTTTCGTTCAATACCAAGTCGTTCTTTTTGTTCAGTTCCGAGTCATTCTTTTCATTCTGTTCCGAGTTGTACTTTTCGTTCAGTTCTGAGTCATACTTTCGTTCAGTTCCGAGTCATTCTGTTCATTCAGTTCCGAGTCGTTCTTTTCGTTCGGTTCCGAGTCGTTCTTTTCGTTCGGTTCCGAGTCGTGCTTTTCGTTCGGTTCCGAGTCGTTCTTTTCCTTCGGTTCCGAGTCGTTCTTTTCCTTCGGTTCCGAGTCGTTCTTTTCGTTCGGTTCCGAGTCGTACTTTTCGTTCGGTTCCGAGTCGTGCTTTTGGTTCGGTTCCGAGTCGTTCTTTTCGTTCGGTTCCGAGTCGTTCTTTTCGTTCGGTTCCGAGTCGTACTTTTCGTTCGGTTCCGAGTCGTTCTTTTCGTTCGGTTCCGAGTCGTTCTTTTCGTTCGGTTCCGAGTCGTACTTTTCGTTCGGTTCCGAGTCGTTCTTTTCGTTCGGTTCCGAGTCATTCTTTTCGTTCGGTTCCGAGTCGTTCTTTTCTTTCGGTTCCGAGTCGTTCTTTTCTTTCGGTTCCGAGTCGTACTTTTCGTTCGGTTCCGAGTCGTTCTTTTCGTTCGGTTCCGAGTCGTTCTTTTCGTTCGGGTCCGAGTCGTACTTTTCATTTGGTTCCGAGTCATTCTTTTCCTTCGGTTCCGAGTCGTTCTTTCCGTTCGGTTCCGAGTCGTACTTTTCGTTCGGTTCCGAGTCGTTCTTTTCGTTCGGTTCCGAGTCGTACTTTTCGTTCGGTTCCGAGTCGTACTTTTCGTTCAGTTCCGAGTCATTCTTTTCCTTCAGTTCTGAGTCGTTCTTTTCATTCAGTTCTGAGTCGTTCTTTTCATTCAGTTCCAAGTTCTTCTTTTCATTCAATCCCAAGTCATTCTTTTCATTCACTACTGAGTCACTCTTTGTTTAGTTCAGAGTCATTCCTTTCTTTCAATTCAGAGTCATTCTTCCCATTCAGTTCTGAGTCTTTTTTTACATTCAGACCTGAGTCATTCTTTTTGTTTAATCTGGAGTCATTTCTTCCATTCAGTTGAGCTATTCTTTGTTCAGTTTGTTTCACCACTCAGTCTAATTAAGAAATTAAATACTGGTTAATTAATTCTGAAGTGCGATAAATCAATTTACAGATGAGCAAAATTTCATGGCACCTGTAATAACTGATAAACCGCAGTTCAGATCAGTGAGTCTTTCAGTATTTCTAATCCCCCTACATCATTTTCTTCAATTTTATAGCAGTAGAATTGTAATATTTATTTTAAAATCCTGAATACTGATGAAAATTCAGGACTCACATCATCATGTGATATGATTTTATAACATAACATGACTGGTCAGATTTCCCAGAATTTTCCAAACACACCAATGCACTTAATAAGGAAATACGCTAGCTTTTAGCATCTAATCATAAATATAATCTGATTTAAAAAAACAAATAAAAAAAAACCCTGTTATTTTAATACAAATTCTATTGACTGATTTTTGTCAGGAAGGAAAACAGGAGCTCTTTAATATGAATTAGATTTTTTTTTGTATTATTTTGACTAAATACATACAAGTTATTACTGGTTTAATAAAGCTAACTATGTAACAATGCTAATGTGGACTGAAAATTATCAGCTAGCATCACGTTTTTAGTCACAGGGTGATTCACCAGCTGTTAAAAAATGATATTTTAACATATTGGTTGAGGTATGATGGTTTTTATACTTTTTAAAGTAACAGTGTAATCATGATGTTCAGATGGTTAATCATGACGTAAATCATAAGCTAGCAGCAGCATCATTAGTTTCTGTTCGCTGTGGCCATATCAAACCCTTTCTATTCAAAATGAGTTGAACATTTCTGGAATAATAATTATTTACTTTTAGTAAAGAAACTAAATATTTAGAACATATATTTAATTTGCAGAGTTATTACTAATTCAGCTGAGTCACGCTCATCATGCTAACATGGCTAATAATGAATGAAAACAAGTACGTTTCTAGACTGTGCTTGCATTTGTGGATAAGAATTAAGGCTAAAACATATTCCTTGTCATTCTCATGTTCATTCGTTTCAGTAAATTGTGTCATTATTTGTTGTAATATTTTATTTTATATGTATATATCGCACTGCTAGCTTAAGTTAGCCATCATGGGTTAACGTGAGCTGTAATCTATAAGTAAGGAGTGTCATATTGGGAATTTTTACTAAAAAAAAAAAATCCAAACTGCGACCCAGCACGAGGTCCTGGATGGGGCAGATTTTGGGGTATTTTTTACTCTGTTTGGTCTCAGTTTATCAGCGGTCACGTACCCGTCTCCATAGCTGCCCTCGTGGCTCACGGGATTCAACGCATCCATCTCTATCAGGCTCTCATGACCGTTTTGGAGAACTGCTTGCTTTGTTAATTTTCTACATGAGGGAGATGGAGATACGAGAGACAAACAATTAGGAGAAGATGTGAGATAATCACGCTCGCTCTCATTACGAGCCACTGAGACTCGGGAGGGAGAGATTTCAGAAAGCACTCAGGCAGGCAGGGAGAGGGGAGGAACACACACACACACACACACACACACACACACACACACACACACACACACACACACACAGGTGTATGAGATCACACACTCCTACACTTCCTTAGTAACCAAAAGACAGGAAAAATGTTGTCTAATGTAAAACAGGAAATCGCTATATTTGGTTTCTATTAAAAAATAATAAATTAAAAACACAAACGCCTTTTTTTTGTGTGTGTGTACGTGGATGTGGCAGAATATACTGAAGAGTTCCACTATTTTTCTCATCACTAATACACACAGTATCCTGTACTCTCTTAAAAATTATGTCATTTTTCTTCCTTTTTTAAATTTAATATAAATGACGTTTTGACAGCATTTTGTGTCCTGTTGTGTTTTACTGTATTTGCACCACAGTGCTGCTGGATTCTGATGAAGGTGTTGATTAATTCTCTTGAGTATAAATACAGAGATGAATACAGAAAATCGTGCGCTCTGATTGGTCAAGAAATTCGGACTATTTCTCGATAATCCCCTCGAGCGACTCAGCAAAATGGCGGCCGATCGCTTCGTCACCGTAAGTGAGGAAGAATTACAGATGATGAAAGAAAACGCTGTTCCTAAAAGCACTAAAGATGCTCCGAAGTTTGGTCTTCAAATATTCAAAGGGAAGGTGGGGTTGGGCTTTATTTTATCAATTTCAAAACAAAGTATTTTATACGACTCGGCGTAGATCAGCGACACAAGTCTGCGCTGAAAAGTTATTGCATTTACATACTGCATTTGAAGTTTGAAATAAATGATTTTTTAATACAATATTTTTCAAATAATCACCTGTGTATTCAGACTAAAACAATTCTCCGCCTCAGGCTCGGCAAATGTTCTCGACTTCGTCTCAGTTATTATTCACTGATATTCACTTCACCTTCAGCGAATAACTGTTAATTATTCTATCCGCATTCACTGGATATGAGCAATCGCATGCTCTGATTGGCTACTCTACTACTAGGATATCAGCTCATATACTGTGAGTAGAGAAAAACAAAATGGCAGCGCGTGCTACTGAACCAACCGAGGATGAAATAAAAACTCCACTCGAAAACAAAACCACAAAAAATACAAAGCAACAAAATATGGAATAAAAGTATTTCATGGTAAGAACGTATCTTTTTTATTTTTCAAGAATTATTATCATCGCATTTTTCACAAATTGCTCCTGTCATTTCGCTGGTTTGTTTACATTCTTCATCTTTAAGCATTAAAACTTGTTGAATTTTTTTAGACTGGTTCAAAACCTCAAAGAAGTTTGAAAATTACAGAACTGAAATGTTCAAGGAAGAAATAAATAAATGTCTAAAGCTATTCTACGGTATACCTCGGCACGACAGCAAGACGGCACTTTCTACAAAAAAGCAACACTAAAATCAATTCATGCCGCCACCGATAAGTTTTTAATGAGTAAATGTACAACTCAATTTCGTGGAATAATTGTTAAATATCATTCAAATGATTTTTTAATGCAGTTTTGATTGGCTAAACGAACTGAAAATAACTTCCTGCAAATAATGGTCTGCTCATGCGCAGTTACTTCGCACTTTTGTCAACGTGGATCAATTTCTTTGTTATCATTTGACTCGTCACACGAAATTTTAAATCATCTTATCTCATCTCATCTCATTATCTCTAGCCGCTTTATCCTATTCTACAGGGTCGCAGGCGAGCTGGATCCTATCCCAGCTGACTCTGGGTGAGAGGCGGGGTTCACCCTGGACAAGTCGCCAGGTCATCACAGGGCTGACACATAGACACAGACAACCTTTCACACTCACATTCACACCTACGCTCAATTTAGAGTCACCAGTTAACCTAACCTGCATGTCTTTGGACTGTGGGGGAAACCGGAGCACCCGGAGGAAACCCACGCGGACACGGGGAGAACATGCAAACTCCGCACAGAAAGGCCCTCGCCAGCCCCGGGGCTCGAACCCAGACCTTCTTGCTGTGAGGCGACAGCGCTAACCACTACACCACCGTGCCGCCCCAATTTTAAATCAGTATTTTTTTAAAAATTTGAATAATAAAACAATTATTGAACTTGGTTTTCACGATATTTTGTGAATATTACTTGCGCGCCACAAACAAATCATGATATTTTGTTCAACTTTGTCCAGTAATTGCTTAATAACACCAGCACAGGTTTACAATAATGCGCTCATTCTGATACGTTATGGTTTCTATAGCAACAGCTCATTCACCAGGACTCATACGACAAATCGCTGATATCGTGACGTTTTCTTAAAGTAAAGAGAAATGTGCTGATGTAACATTTCTGGAAGGAGTCTCCAGTGTCAGTGCTGTGTATCAGTCAGAGGTGAAGCTGGAACTTTAAGTTTTCTGACGGCTTCAGGAGAAGATGTCTTTGCAGTTTCTTCATAACAAAAGACGACAAGCTGCGTTTTATTTTCGGAAGTGGGCGAGTCCGATGCTAAATCTCCAGCAGCTTATTTGTCTTTATTTATCAATACATTTATGATAAAATGACAAATCCAGTGTCTCATATTTGGTCTGTTTTGCTTATTTTCTGTCACTCCTTACCGATGTTAACTTTAAGACAATAATAAAGGATCCAAACCTGAAACTAACAAATATGAAAGAATAGCGACCTCCAGTTGAGCATGTTGAACCCAGCCGTACTCATCAGATGTATATTAGTATTCAGATCACATCCCTCCTCCCAAAAACACCCTGAACCCTAACAGAGAAATCAAACTCTAATTGATCCTTCGATAATTACGCTGTGCTTTTAAGGGCCTATTTTACATGAGCTCACAGAAACGACGATGATTAACGAGAATTAAATTCCACTCACTCGCTCTCTGATGCCTTTTATAGACTCGCTGTACCTGCACACTTCAGAAGGCTCGTTCGGGCCCTGAAAGCATCTGATTCTATCGCAGGGTTTAATAAGAGCGCGTGAAAACGTTCTCGACGGCAAAAATCAAACACCATTGTTCAAGTTATAAAGGGAGACATTCGGCGTAAAGACTTTTAACACCTCGAAGGATCTGAGATGAACCTGAACGAGTGGAGATAAAACATTCAGGTGTGCTCTGTGGGTGTGTGTGTGGGGGGGGGGGGGGGGGGGGGGGGTGTAGCCTTTTGTGGTAAAAACAAGAGTCACCATCTTATGAAAGCTGAAGCCAGAGCATGTGTGGTACACACAGCCAATCAGTCAGTGGCTCCGCCTCTTGCCCAGCCCATATTAGTGATGGATGATACTTGTTCATGTTGGGAGTATTTGCTCAAAAACTCAGCCTCAGGATCAAGCTACATGTCTTTGATACGACTCTCTACAAAAGCGAAACCTGGAAAATGACCAACTTGGCAGCCACCATCAAGAAGAACAACGTGCTCCAGCAACGATGTCTTCAACAGATATTGACGATCCAACGCGACAACCACATTCACAATCACGAGGTGCTACGGAGAAGCAACATGGAGCCTTCAGTCTACAGTCAGCTAAGATAGACAACGCCACCTGGGTGGCCACGTGTTCTAGATGGAGGAACACTGAATCCCAAAAGTGGCCATGAGATGGACACCACCGGGAGCAAGGACGCCCTTGCCACACATGGACATGCACCTTCATCGAAGATCTGAAGACTCTGGACGTTGCATGGGACGAAGCTGAAGATGTCGCGAGTGACTGGAAACGATGGCAGGATCTTATGACCTCATATGTTAACATAGGAATGGGCGGGGCTAAAAATGCTACAGTAGACAACCGCTAGATGGCATTAGAGACATTTTAGAGATGTGATGAACGTTTTAACTGATATTTAATAAAGTGTGACTGCAGCTCGATGAAAATATAATCACTGAGAAAAATAACCAGACAGAAATATACCTACTACTACTACTACTACTACTAATAATAATAATAATAATAATAATAATAATAATTTATCTTTCCTTCTTTTCTTGACCGATGAAGCTGAGCTACTGTCACCACCAGGATGTTGATTATTTTCCAATGACAGCACAACCCCAAGTGTTTTATTCCTCTTACACCACAGCAACTTGTCAAAAACACATCATACTTTTTATCCATTTACAGTTACATTTAATGACATGGACCATCAGTTAAAGGAACAGTCCACCGTACTTCCATAATGAAATATGCTCTTATCTGAATTGAGACGAGCTGCTCCGTACCTCTCCAAGCTTTGCGCGACCTCCCAGTCAGTCAGACGCAGTCCGACGTGCTGTCACTCCTGTTAGCAATGTAGCTAGGCTCAGTATGGCCAATGGTATTTTTTGGGGCTGTAGTTAGATGCGACCAAACTCTTCCGCGTTTTTCCTGTTTACATAGGTTTATATGACCAGTGATATCTGAGCTCCGTATCAGTGCGCTGCCGAAGCACGCAGAAGGTGTTAGTACGCCTGTCATTATAGTGCGGACTTTCCATAGCATAGAAAATCGCTACGTTTCAATTTGTGTAACTGAACTTGTTTCATATCACTGGTCATATAAACCTATGTAAACAGGAAAAACGCGGAAGAGTTTGGTCGCATCTAACTACAGCCCCAAAAAATACCGTTGGCCATGCTGAGCCTAGCTACATCGCTAACAGGAGTGACAGCGCGTCTGACTGCGTCTGACTGACTGGGAGGTCGCGCAAAGCTCGGATAGGTACGGAGCAGCTCGTCTCAATTCAGATAAGAGCATATTTCATTATGGAAGTACGGTGGACTGTTCCTTTAAACGTTAGTTCCTGTTCTCACTCACGTTATAGCAGCTATACAGCTGTCCCCTCACCAGCCTGTTCTTTCTTTCTTTCTTTCTTTCTTTCTTTCTTTCTTTCTTTCTTTCTTCACTATTGATGAAGTATTACAGCTCTCTCTCTCTCTCTCTCTCTCTCTCTCTCTCTCTCTCTCTCTCTCCTGTTTGTCATTCTCCATGAGGAAATGTAAATCTAGTTAAACTGTGTAACTTTTCTCTCACACTGACGCGTGACCGTAAAAACTCTGAGATTTTGATTGATAGATTTCAGATTTCAGAGAGACGAGAGTGAGAGAAGAACAACAGAAGAGAGGAGGAAGGAGGGATATGAATGAGTATCAGTGTGTGTGTGTGTGTGTGTGTGCGCGCGCAGGTGAATGTAAATAGAGTGTGTTGTTATTCTCAGAGCTCTGTTCTCTCGTCCTGCTGCATGGTGATGAGTTCATGTGCTCTGAAAACTTTCTTTAAAGCACCGCTGAGGGGCAGAGGAGAAAAAAAAAAAACCTCAGATTAAAACTCTCTGAGCACTTCCTGTTCCTACACACACACACACACACACACACACACCTATAAACTAAACACACTGCTTCTCAGCCTTAGTCTGGTACCTTCTGGTATCTAATTTCCTTATATGGTCATTGTTTCCTGTTCTTGTTCATGCTCATCTCGTTTACATTCTCATGTGTGGCTTGTTATTATTGTCTCATTTATTTAGTTCAACCACAGATTTATATCAATTAAAAAACCCGGTCAGATTAGCCATTGTTACTCAGTATTACGATACGTCAGTGCAGCCACCATATTGGTCAGGTTAAAATGTGATTTCGCAAAAATGGAAGTCTTTATAAAAAAAATTAGAAATATAATTATATTCATTTCCCCCAAAACTGTATGTGTTTGGCAAATGATGTGAAGATAAATATAAATACATGTTCCTGCAAACATCTAACACTTATATTTAACTCAACACTTGTAGATAACTCAACACCTGTAGATAACTCAACACTTGTAGATAACTCAACGCTTGTATATAGCTAAACGCTTGTATATAGCTAAACGCTTGTATATAGCTAAACGCTTGTATATAGCTAAACGCTTGTGCTTAACTAAACACTTGTTCATAGCTAACACTTGTACATAGATAAACACTTGTTCACAGCTAGCACTTATACATAGGTAAACACTTGTGCTTATAACTAAACATTTGTTTATAGCCAAACACATGTACATAGCTAAACATTTGTTCGTTGATAACCACTTGTATGTATTTAAACACAATTAATTGTGGAACAGAAATGATGACATATCAATATAAGACCTGATTGAGCTTAACCTATTTAAATTTACTCCTATATTTAACCACGCAACAAAAAGCTACAATAATAATAGTCTAAAATAATAATAAATGAGAGAACACATCACAGCATCATTATATTTTAGTACTTCAATCACTATTCAATCACTATTTAGGTGTCAATCACTGTCATCAGGATAACAATAGTGTAATCTTGTGTTCAGCTAACTGTCTATCTGAGCTAACGCCGCTTAGCTAAAACAATTACACAATGCGATTTAAAACACTGTTTTATGGTAAACACTGAGACAAACACGGAGAAGAAGAAATGCTGGTGGTGATGTCAGGTGATCACATGACATTTTATTCACCCTTATTTCAGCAGCAGACTGAACTGATAAATAAAATGGCCGACAGACACCGGGATAATGCTGAGCCTCGATCCTGCATTTCATTAGCCTTCTTTATCAATCAGATTCATACGGCAATGATTTTAATTACGTCCTCATCTGATAACGAGTGCAGACCTAAATGAGTTTCTGTTAATCAGACACAATCAGAATCACGTCCTCACTTCCTGTTCAGCTCAAACACCACTTCAAGGTGCAATAGTCCTTGTTTTTATTTCTTATGTGGACAGAAAACCTGGAGGACGTGTAGAACGTGATAAAGGAATAATTGTTTGAGCCATGGCCTGAACACAATTTGGTGTGAAAGCTCGTTTGGAAAAGTGATTTCTGGTCCGGAATGATTGTTAGTATTTGGATGAGCCTCCTGTCAGTCACGTTATAAACATTATATTCAACTAGGCCCAGTATATCCTGGGGGCGGAGCTTCATGAACATGGGCAGGAATAGGGGAGTGGGCTGAAGAGGAAAAAAAAATAATTTGAATGTCAAACCCGTGTAACGAGCCAGTAGTCAACTCAGACCTCAGTCAGGTCAATAGTTGAGTCAGACCACAGTTGAGTCACTAGACAAGTCAGACCACAGTTGAGTCACTAGACAAGTCAGACCACAGTTGAGTCAGTAGTTGAGTCAGACTGCAGTCGAGTTAGTACTCAAGTCAGTAGTGAAGTTAGTAGTTGATGCAGACCACAGTTGAGACAATAGACAAGTCAGACCACAGTTGAGACAGTAGTGGAGTCAGTAGTGGAGTCAGACTGCACTCGAGTCAGTAGTTGACTCAGTAGATGAGTCAGACCACAGTTGGGTCAGTAGTCTAGCCAGACCACAGTTGGGTCAGTAGTCGAGCCAGACCACAGTCGGGTTAGTAGTCGAGCCAGACCACAGTCGGGTCAGTAGTCGAGCCAGATCACAGTTGGGTCAGTAGTCGAGCCAGATCACAGTTGGGTCAGTAGACAAGTCAGACCACAATTGAACCTGTAGTCAAGTCAGTAGTTGAGTCAGGCTGCAGTCGAGTCAGTAGTCAAGTCAGTAGTGTAGTTAGTAGGCAAGGCAGACCACAGCCAAGTCAATAATTGAGACAGACTGCAGTTGAGTCAGTAGTTGAGTCAGTATACGAGTCAGACCACAGGTGGGTCAGTAGAAGTCAGACTACATTTGAGGCAGTAGAAAAGTCAGACAACAGTTGAGGCAATAGTTGAGACAGTAGTTGAGTCAGTAGTGAAGTTAGTAGTGGAGTCAGACTGCAGTCGAGTCAGTAGCTGAGTCAGTAGATGAGTCAGACCACAATTGAGTCAGTCATTGAGTTAGTAGTTGAATCAGACCACAGTTGAGTCAGTAGTTGAATCAATAGTCAAGTTAGACCTCAGTCAAGTCAGTAGTCAAGTCAGACCACAGTTGACCCAGTAGACAAGTCAGACCACAATTGAGCCAGTATTCAAGTCAGTAGTCGAGTCAGACTGTAGTCAAGTCAGTAGTTTAGTTAGTAGTCAAGGCAGACCACAGTTGAGTCAGACCACAGTTGAGTCAGTCGTTGAGTCAAATTGCAGTCAAGTCAGTAGTTGAATCAGTAGTTGAGTCAGACTGTAGTCGAGTCAGACCATGGCCATGATCGAGTCCACAAGCATGTGGGTGTTTTATCCACTTTAACTTTCTCTACTTATTTTTTTTCTTTCTCTTTAACAGCACTAATCGAGCAGAAGCTTAGTGTGAGAATGTTAACGATGACTCTACTTTCTGATCGTTTCAGTTGTCCAGTACTAATTGTGAACATTTAAAATCAGGATGCTTTATGAGAACATCTTGTATAAAACTGAAACCCGAATAAAAAAAAAAAAAAGCTTGAATTTGTGTTCACTTGATGTTTGACATTGAGGGTGGAGCTTAAGATATGTTTAATCAGATCATTAATCATTAATGTAGTCACACTCTCGGTCTCCAATAGTCATATGGACAGTCACTCATGTGTTCTAGCTTAGAGCTGTTTTTGTTAGACGGTTCTACAGAGTGACACCGAGGAACTGTTAAAGGTTCTAGAGTTAACGTTTACAACATTATCTTAGCTAGCTACTCAACAGAACCAGGTCAATATGAGCAAAAAGAAAAAGATGGTGGTGATATCACACTATTTGGCCTGTGATTGGCTGCAACTTAGGACTGTAAGTTAAGCTCCGCCCCCGTTGACCTGATGAAGCCTGTCGCTTGGTGAAATCAGGCCGTGCTCCACTAACACGTTTTTAATTCCCATCTCTGATGTTAAAAGCTCAGCTGGATGCGAGAGAGAGAGAGAGAGAGAGAGAGAGAGAGAGTGTACTGGAATGAACGGAGGCAGAAAGTCTGGCAGCGTCTCTGATTGATACAACAACATTACTGTAACTACAGCGGGGTCCAAAAGTCTGAGTCCACTACCAGGAACTGGTTTTTATTCCATCAGGTATCAAACACTCAGATCAGATTTTACTCCACTGATCCTCATCGCTTCGCCATTCCAACATCTTCCTCACACACACACACACACACACACACACACACACACACACACACACACACACACACACACACACAAGATCATTATCTCTAACAGCTGTGGAGATGCTGCTTATAAAACATGTTATCGTTTCTATAGTAACAGCTCATTCACAGGGACGTGTACAGAGGACGCTCCGCATAAACAGATTTTAAAAAGGGCAATATTGAAGATATGTGGGGTTTTTTCAATAATGAGATGTTTATTTAACATTTATGGAAGGAGTCTCCAGTATCAGAGGTAAAGCTGTAACTTTTTTTATGAAAGTTTTCCGAAATCTTCAGGACAGATGCGTTTATGCTTCTTTGCGGTTTCTCTGTAAAAAGAGACACAAGCTGTGTTTTGTTTTGTTTTTTGTCTTATTACCTTCAATAGAGAGAAAAAGAGAGGCTGGTGATGGAGCGACTGTTTATAGCTGCTATAACATAAGTGGGAATAGGAACTAACTTGTTTCAAAAAGTGACTATAGGTGCTTTCGGCCAAGAGGAACTTTTTTAGAGTTTTTAGAACTGTTGGAGGAAGTTTCTCCTTTATGGTGTGTCGCACTACAGGAACTGAGGACCATCATTGGTCTTAGGATGTCATTTTGGGGGACAGTTTTAGCTCCTGCTTTAGGGTAGGTTCTCTCCCAGCACAAGAGGAACCATGAGTGATGTACAGTGCCTTGAAAAAGTATTCATACCGCTTGAACTTTTTCCACATTTTTCCACCTTACAACCACGAACTTAAAAGTTTTTTATTGAGATTTTATGTGATAGACCAACACAGAGTAGCACATAATTGTGAAGTGAAACGAAAATGATAAATGGTCTTCAAAATTTTAAACAAATAAAAATCTGAAAAATGTGGTGTGCATTAGTATTCAGCTCCCCTGCGTCAATACTTCGTAGAGCCACCTTTTGCTGCAATTACAGCTGCAAGTCTTTTGTGGTATGTCTCTACCAGCTTTGCACATCTAGACACTGAAATTTTTGCCCATTCTTCTTTGCAAAATAGCTCAAGCTCAGCCAGATTGGATGGAGAGCGTCTGTGAACAGCAATTTTCAAGTCTTGCCACAGATGCTGAATGGGATTTAGGTCTGGACTTTGACTGGGCCATTCTAACACATGAATATTCTTTGATCTAAACCATTCCATTGTAGCTCTGGCTGTATGTTTAGGGTCATTGTCTTGCTGGAAGGTGAATCTCCTTCCCAGTCTCAAGTCTTTTGCAGCCTCCAACAGGTTTTCTTCCAGGATTGCCCTGTATTTAGCTCCATCCATCTTCCCATCAACTCTGACCAGCTTCCCTGTCCCTGCTGAAGAAAAGCATCCCCATAGCATGATGCTGCCACCACCATGTTTCACAGTGGGGATGGTGTGTGCAGGGTGATGAGCAGTGTTAGTTTTCCGCCACACATAGCGCTTTGCATTTAGGCCAAAAAGTTCAACTTTGGTCTCATCTGACCAAAGCACCTTCTTCCACATGTTTGCTGTGTCCCCTACATGGCTTCTTATGCCTGTCTTTCAACAATGGCTTTCTTCTTGCCACTCTTCCAAAAAGGCCAGATTTGTGGAGTGTACGACTTGTAGTTGTTCTGTGCACAGATTCTCCCACCTGAGCTGTGGATTTCTGCAGCTCCTCCAGAGTGATCATGGGCCTCTCGGCCAGAGGTGGAAAGTAATGAATTACATTTACTCACGTTACTGTAATTAAGTAGATTTTTTGTGTAATTTGTAATTTTTTAAGTAGTTTTTGAAATGGGTAATTTTACTTTTACTCAAGTAAATTTTGAACCAAGTGCCATATTTTACATCACTACATTTGAAAACCGCCCGTTACTGAGTAAAAAAATTAAATGCAGGGGGAAAAAAACAATTGGCCTGAACTGAAAGGAAACTGGCGCAGGCGCGTGCGCGGAATATCCATATTAGCCTACATGTATCGTTGGATGATGGCTGGTGCCGAGGTAGCCGAGCAAGAGATAGAGGAGGTCATGGAGGAAGTTGAGGATTGCCAAGAAGAGAATTCCCGTGGAACAGATGCGCCGGACAGTGAGGGAAATCCTTAGCCGTACCTCAGCCAGTACTTTGCATTCAAACGCAAACGAGGCAATAAAATAATAATGCAATGCAAAATGTGCCTGCCCCGCCGTACAAAGCTATCGGTCTACAAAACTTCCACATCAAATCTGCGGAAGCATGTGGTGGTAAGTAGATATGTGCATTTACCTGTGTATCCCAAACGTTATATTTATTGTTTGGTTAAAACCTTCCACTGTTAAGTAAAATGTGCCTTCATTATCAATTCTTTTGGCCGCCTAGCATCCATACTGATCACTAACATTTCAAGTGAAGTAGCCTAAATGAAATGAATCACCTCACGTTTACAAATTTGTTTTATCAGAACGACAGTCAGAAATAATACGAGTGCATGGTTTTAGTTGCAGTTGGTCTCTTATGAAAAAATCCTAATTCCTGTATAGACTCGCTCCTGGGTTGTTAGCTGTAGCCTGGACTAGAGCTTTGGGAGGTCACTGATAGGCCATCAAAACATTTTCACTGTCTTGGATACTTTGTTTGAGTTTGGTTTTCTTTTCTTTTTTTATTGTGGTGTTTGAGTTGGACCATACAATTCAGAATTTGGCACTTTGCTTAAAAATGTTTTACGGGGTGGTCTCAAAATAGTTTGCACATTACCTCTCGACAGGTTGTAAACATTATGCAGTTAATTTGTCAATTATATTTTCTGTATAAGGAAGAGCACAGTGTTACTAAGGAATCGCTTAGCTGTCTTTAAATCCTGAGAGCCCTGGACACTTTGAGTTTGGTTGGTTTACATTTCATGTGTGTCATTTAGTAAGTCTGCTTTAGTGGCTTTAATAGATTAGATTAGATTAGATTAGATTAGATTAGATTAGATTAGATTAGATTAGATTAGATTAGATTCGATTCGATTCGATTCACTTTATTCATCCCACATCGGGGAAATTCACGTGTTACAGTAGCAAGAAAATGTCAAACAGATAACAAATAAAACTGAAATACAAATTAGACAAACGAAAGGATTAAATACAGAGGGCTATTTGCATTATCTACCGTGAAAAAAGTATAGAAATATTGCCTTATTGAGAGGCTCGGAAAAATTGCACATTACAGGTAGACTCTGTATATACACACACACACACACACACACACACACACACACACACACACACATTTTATATATAAGTATGCATAAAAATAGCAGGCGTTTGTCAGTAAAGAAAAAAATGGATGATAGAATTTACAAGTTATGCCACTTGTACTTGAAAATGTTTTATAGGGTAATCCAAACAAAGCTTTATACATTATACTGCCTGAAAGGTTATTATGTGGACTAATAGTTCATTAAAAACAATTTGATTTATGACTTGTCCTTTCTTTTTTTACATCAAATAATTGAAAGTAACTAAGTAACTTTTACTTAAAGTACATTTTAAATTGAGTACTTTTTTACTTTTACTCGAGTAAATTTTTAGATGGGTACTTTTACTTTTACTTGAGTAGAATTTAAGCAAAGTAAAGATACTTTTACTTAATTACAATTTTTCAGTACTTTTTCCACCTCTGCTCTTGGCTGCTTCTCTGACCAGTGCTCTCCTTGCTTGCTCTGTCAGTTTAGGTGGACGGCCATGTCTTGGTAGGTTTGCAGTTGTGCCATACTTTTTCCATTTTTGAATGATGGATTGAACAGTGCTTCTTGAGATGTTCAGAGCTTGATAACCTAACCCTGCTTTAAACTTCTCCAGAACTTTATCCCTGACCTGTTTGGTGAGTTCTTTGGTCTTCATGATGCTGTTTGTTCTTCAGTTTTCTCTAACAAACCACTGAGGCCTTCACAGAACAAGCGTATTTATACTGAGAGTAAATTACACACAGTAGGACTCTATTAACTAATTAGACGACTTCTGAAGGCAATTGATTGCACTGGATTGTATTTAGAGGTATCAGAGTACAGGGGGCTGAATACTAATGCACACCACATTTTTCAGATTTTTATTTGTTTAAAATTTTGAAGACCATTTATCATTTTCGTTTCACTTCACAATTCTGTGCTACTCTGTGTTGGTCTATCACATAAAATCTCAATAAAAAACTTTTAAGTTCGTGGTTGTAAGGTGGAAAAATGTGAAAAAAGTTCAAGGGGTATGAATACTTTTTCAAGGCACTGTAAGTGTACGGTAATTGGTTGAACATAAGCCAATGCAGCACCAGGAACTGCCATTTTTAAAAATCAGTAAAATGTTACCCATGTAAACAACAAACAACAGCTCTTAACATTAGCACTAAATAATGGGGGGAAATGGACAAATGGCGTGACGGTGAAGTCCAGGCTTTATTGAGCAGATGTATATGTGATGGAGGAAATACAGCATGATTTTGATGTGTCTAAGCAAAATATAAAAATCTTCGCTAGCTAACAAGCCGGTTTACGTCACTTTAGCATTCCTGCTGGTGGTGCGAATGCAAACAGAAAAAAAGCTCTTGAAGGTGTGTCGTTCTCAGTGAAGATCCCAAGTGGGCAGTTCCTCTCAATACATCAGTAGAACTGTTCAGTCTGAAAGCGCTAAATTTTCTTCTTCTTCTGCTGCTGCTGCTGCTCCCATTAAGGGTCGCCACAGCGGATCTGTTCTGCATTTTTGATTTGTCACAGGTTTTACACCGGATGCCCGTCCTGATGCAACCCTCCCCAATCTATCCAGGCTTGGAACCAGTACTAAGTATGCACTGGCATGTGTAACCCCAGTGGCTGGGGATTTTACCAAATCTGTACGTCTTTGAACTGTGGAGGAAACCGGAGCACCCGGAGGAAACCCTGGAGAGGAGAACATGCAAACTCCACACAAAAAGGCCCCTTTCAGCTGCGAGGTTCAAACCTGGAACGTTCTCGTCGCTGTGAGGTGACTGTGCTAACCACTAGTCTGAAAGCGCCAAATACCGTAAATGGACAAAAAGTATGACGTGCAGGCTGAATTGCAGAAACCCTCATGATTGGATATGATTAGCTCGAGAGAATAAACCATCGATGGAGTCGAACGTGACGTCCCCATCTCAGTCAGAGTACCGCGAGTGTTCTGTAATTCCTGGATATTCTTGAGGAATGATGTGGTCTGAGGAATATAATTCAGGATCAAACTGTATTATTTAGGTCTAAACTTTCCCTCCAAAAATCCCACACACTCCGTTTCACATAAATCAGTGTGTATGAACAGCACTGCATTTGGCGTCACGCCTGTACATGCTTCCAAAACACACACACACACACACACACACACACACCCTCATCAGGACATTTCTCATTATTTCTCATTATTTCTCATTATTTCAGTGTATGAACACTGCCAAGTAGCTGTAAGTGGTGATTTATTGGAATAAACAACAGCGCTGTGTGTCCACAGACTTACAGGAAAATTTCAGTCAAAAGAGAGAAAAAAAAAAGCGTTTCCTCTTTACGCTCCATGAAGTCGATCCTCCGGGACATGATTAGTGTGTGAGGTTTGCTTGGTTATTTGTTATTTCTGCTCTAGAACTCTGCACTTACTGTAATTTATTTTTTGTTTTTCATTCATTAATTTATTAGAGATCAGCCATATTTATTCACACGTGATCAGTTTCAGTGTATGATGTGCGACATTTGTTCATTTTGAGAGCAGTTCAGTTAATGAAGGACGACCGAGTTTCCATGACGTTGTTTTTCCTATGAAGGTGGACGTTTACATCATACACACACAGAGTCATGTCCTGCTTTAGATGTATATATATATATATTCTATCCACATTCACTGGATATGAGCAATCGCATGCTCTGATTGGCTACTCTACTACTAGGATATCAGCTCATATATTGTGAGTAGAGAAAAACAAAATGGCGGAGTGTGTTACTGAACCAACCAAGGATGAAATAAAAACTACTCGAAAACAAAACCACAAAAAAAAACCCATCATCAAGTATTTAAAAACTATTTAAAAGAAACGGAAATAGCTAAAAGAATATAGTCCCCCCCCCAAGATCTCCTGTTCCGCACTTCAGCCCAGTCAGTGGCAGTAATGCACCTTGAAGTTGGTTTGCGAACCACCAAAAAAAAAAACCTAAAAAAGAACAACCCCAAAAATACAAAAAAAAAGCAGCAAAATATGGAATAAACAATATTTGATGGTAAGGACGTATCTTTTTTTTTTTTTCAAGAAATATATGTTATTTCCCAGCTGGGAGGTCCGTATGGTGAAATACCGTGACCGAGGTCTTGAAAGTACTGAGCGAGGCCCTCTGGGCTGAGGTCAGTATTCCAGACCGAGGTCATGGTATTTCACCATACGGACCGACCTTAAGCTGGTAAATAATATATTTATTTTTTTCTTTACCAAATTCTAACAGAAAACGAGAGCGCCCGAAAGGGAAAACCGAGCCAAGCCGCCATTTTGAATCCTGATTCACGGCTGTAATGCAAATGGCTTCCTCCTCGGTATACAAGTGCACTTCCATGGCAGGAAAAAAAAAACAAAACTACATTTTGCCGCCTATGTAGTCCCCTATTTATACAAATAGGAGTCATTCAGGATTCAGCCATGTTTTTGCTCAGTGTTAGCAAGTTAGAGGTTTTTAGCTTTCTCCTGAAATGTTTTCTTTTATTTCTTCTTCCTCAGGGGAGTAAAACTCGCTTTCGCTGTGAACACTGTCGTCATCACGGGCGATTGCTCTAAGACAACGAGGGAGGCTCAGCCTCCTCTAAAAATGACGAACATCGTGTAGGATGAATTGCGCTAGGCTTATGTTATAGCCGACCTTATAACATTGCTATTTCAGATCCAGAATCATAGAAATATATGTGCTCAACCCAACTACAGTGCGAAATCATTACATTATAACTTTCCCCAGTTCACCTAATGTGTGCGTGAGTTTTTCCCCCTCGTGACAGCGTGATGCAGCCCAGCCTCAGTGGACTTCAATGGCATTTGGGAGCTCTGCGCTTTTCAATCTCAAAATGCAAGACGGTTATTGGACAAATACTGCGAAAATGCCCACCCACAGACTCCCAGCCTCACAGTGGGAGGGACATGGCAGTTTCCACGAGGAGACTGATGATTGGTGAAAGCGGCCGGATATTTTATTTGATTGACAGCTCGTTTCAAATATAGACAGGCAGCGGTGAATCTCAGTTCAGTCCCATGCGGATTCGCGAGTGCTGTGGTGTATTGTAAGAGCTCAGCTTACATTTCGATTTCATTCATTACATACGGTTTCTACCAGCTTTTTTAGTTTGTATATATTTTCATTGTAAATAAAGTGTAAATATAGTGTTGTCAAGTTTGCTATCTTAGTTCCAGAAATTTCGTTTATTTGAGTGACTGAACTTGAACTTGAGGGGGCTAGTCAGCTAGCAAGAAAGCTGCGCACGGATGCCAAGCATTGCTGATTTAATTTTGGTGAAGCCATTTGCCAGTCTTCCTTTCGAGGAAAAAATTAAAATTAAAGAGCAGGATAGACCAACGCCTCAAATTGACGGTGAAAAAGGTTGGGAATAATACTCGTTCCTTTCAGCTCTCCTGGTACGAGAAAGTGAATTGGCTAACAGCAAGTGACCCACATCAACAACAGTAAATAGGCTACTTTAGTAATATGTCATGGATGGACCAAAAATATAGAATCTATTTAAAATGTTTATGCTGAGTATATTATATTGGAATATATATTTCTCTGGATATGAATTAAACACAGCTACAATTTGGAAAACATTTTTAAACAAAAACACAGCCGAGAACATTTCACACTACAGACCTGGATTAAAAGTGAAGGGTTATCAAAATTGTCAATAAAACATTTCTCAGTCAAAATAAGTAAAATATAGGGAAAGTGTCATTGAATGAAATGTGTGGCACCCAGCTCTATGTTTGGCTCCCCAAGGTCAGTGCTTGTGCCTATTCCAGAACACTCTGCTGTTACTGCTGAGGTTCCTGACAAAGAGCTGCTTTCAATAATGATCAATTTTTAAACAACATGCCACAATTTTAAAATATAAAATGTTAAAATATACCCCCCCAACACCACCATCATGTATATTGGATAGTAGGCTAATGGGCCAAAAGAACCTGTTATTTCACAGTTTGTGACCCTGCCAACAATCAGCCAGATCAGAGGCAAGAGTATGGGCAAAATTGATGTGCTTTTTCTTTTAAAATCTGGAAATATCGTAACCGACCAGCCTCCCCTGTTTGAAAGACTACCAGCCGCCACTGGTCGTTATCGCTATCCATGCTGTAAAATTAATGTTGTTCTCCTGAGAAATGCTGGCAAAATTTACAAGATTTTTGATAATCTTATAAATAAATTTTATTAAAAAAAAAGATAAATGTTGACAAAAATGCTACTATGTTTGTTGTTGTTGTGAATGAGCGAGACGCCAGAGGTCCGTAACCGGGGTCCGTACCATAGGATACAGACCCGCTCGCCAGCCAATCAGAGCACAGGATTTGGACCGTAAAAAAAAAATATTATTATTACATTTTTCACAAATTGTTCCTGTCATTTCGCCGGTTTGTTTACATTCTAAGTGGAAATGATTTTGTCAGACGTTTTCTGTAAAGTTTTTATTTATCGAATTTGCAAATAAACAAACAAAACAAAAATGCTCTGTTTCTCAAAATCCAGTGAATGTGGATAAAATAAAACAGTTATTCCATTTAGTCTCGTCGTACATGGATTCTAAATAATTCAGTGCTACGTGCCTCATCGGCTATCAGCTCATGTACGACTCGGTTTCATGGAATAACTGTTAAATAGTCACTGCCTAAAAGCCGAGCTCCTGATGAGTGTAAAATGTGTGTGTAAGTGGCGTCCAGAGTCTCTCTGTCACTCATTATTCATGTTACGGGCGTAGCTGTCAGCCCAGGAAGCTGTATTTGTGATGCTCCCGACACTCGATGCTGTGTTTATATTCCCCATGTGCCTCCGTCAGAGGTTTAGCACGGTGTGTTATAAGCTTTGCTATCTGTCATCCTGATATGTTATCTGTTCATGTACAGTGTAAAGTGTGTGTGCTGTTTACTGAGTGTTTTGTTTGTGTTCGGTGCACTGGTTGAACTGTGGTTTAGTACGAGACTTTGAGCACAGAGCTTAATGGGGCACATTTGGTAAACTTGTAGAGGTTTGGTTGGTCCTTGGTTGGGAGGAACGAGGTGTGTAATGTTCAGAGCAGAGTCTGTAAACATTACTCTTCAAAACTGTGCATTTGTTTACCACCGTGTTACGTTAATTATTTGTGTTTTGTTTTCTTTAGTTGCCACGGTGCTCAGTGTACAGTGTTTGATGTCTATACTCATGTTCACGAGGAATAAAACTCATCTGCACCCGTCAGAGCCTCTCTGCTGTTGTTCTTAATGCCGAGGGCTGCTACAGTGTTGGTAAAAAAAAAAAAATCACACATTGTTTTAAAAAAAGAAGCAATTTAAAAAAATCTGCTTTTTTGTCTTTTGTCATTGCTCTTTTATTTCTAGTACAACCCCGATTCCAAAAAAGTTGGGACAAAGTACAAATTGTAAATAAAAATGGAATGCAATAATTTACAAATCTCAAAAAATGATATTGTATTCACAGTAGAACATAGACAACATATCAAATGTCGAAAATGAGACATTTTGAAATTTCATGCCAAATATTGGCTCAGTTGAAATTTCATGACAGCAACACATCTCAAAAAAGTTGGGACAGGGGCAATAAGAGGCTGGAAAAGTTAAAGGTACAAAAAAGGAACAGCTGGAGACTGATGGGAAAGACACCATCAATGCCGAAAGGTATATCCAGGTTCTAGAGCAACATATGCTCCCATCCAGACGACGTCTCTTTCAGGGAAGACCTTGCATTTTCCAACATGACAATGCCAAACCACATACTGCATCAATTACAGCATCATGGCTGCGTAGAAGAAGGGTCCGGGTACTGAACTGGCCAGCCTGCAGTCCAGATCTTTCACCCATAGAAAACATTTGGCGCATCATAAAACGGAAGATACGACAAAAAAGACCTAAGACAGTCAAGCAACTAGAATCCTACATTAGACAAGAATGGGTTAACATTCCTATCCCTAAACTTGAGCAACTTGTCTCCTCAGTCCCCAGACGTTTACAGACTGTTGTAAAGAGAAAAGGGGATGTCTCACAGTGGGAAACATGGCCTTGTCCCAACTTTTTTGAGATGTGTTGTCATGAAATTTAAAATCACCTAATTTTTCTCTTTAAATGATACATTTTCTCAGTTTAAACATTTGATATGTCATCTATGTTCTATTCTGAATAAAATATGGAATTTTGAAACTTCCACATCATTGCATTCCGTTTTTATTTACAATTTGTACTTTGTCCCAACTTTTTTGGAATCGGGGTTGTATCTCTGTGGTTCTAATTTTTTTATATATTCCTTTATTTCTTGTCCTACCTGTCATTCCTGTAGCCTGTGTGTGTGTGTGTGTGTGTGTGTGTGGGGGGGGGGGGGGGGGGGGGGGGGCAAAACAGTGGCTAATTTTTAAACACTTTTTGTTTATCACATAGTTCCATGTGTGTCCCCTATGTTGTTTCAGAGTTTTGGCGTGTTCAGTGCTGTTCTGTAGTGTCGAGGGTGGTCAAAATACAGAAAAACCTATGAATGAGTAGGGGTGTACAAACTTTTGACTGGTACGGTGTATATACTACAAATCACTGGTACTACATAAGTCACTTAAGTGTTTAATTTGCACTTTAAAAATCTACCTCTTCCCTTTGTTCATTACACATCCTGTGTTCACTGTCTATGCACGAGTGTCTTTGTTTTGTTCGATTGTACAGCCTCTGTGTTGGTATCATAATAAAAAACAAAAACAAATTAAAAAATAAGTGCTGAATAAAAACCCATGTAGCTTATGGAAATAAAGACACAAATTTCGTTGTCTGGTGGTCGTGTTTATGAGATACACTGCCTTGCACTTACGATCCGGTTCCCTGAGGTGGTACTCGGACGTCGTTCTTATGTAGGGTCGTCATACGGTCGCAAAAGCCATGAAAAATCAGTTCGATGCTTGACCATATTCCCTTCAGTATGGCGCTCCGCTATTACTGGGTAATTTATGCTTATGTAAGGAATAAAACACTACACCAATAGTTACACCTTTCTTCTTTGCTAGCACATTTTTAAAAATCTGTTTATTATTAGTCTGAGATGATGAGGAGAGTCTGTATGTGTATGAGCCGTTACTATAGAAACAATAACATATAATAATTGGAATGTATCTGAATGAGCATATGACCATAAACATATCATTGATGTTACAGTCAGGACTTCGGTCTAACACACACTTTCTGACCAATCAGCTTCGAGTATTGATGTCATTACATTCGCACTGCAGTGTAAAGTTTATTTATTTGGCAGCAGGTTTTGCAAAACTTCTGCTCATGCATTTACTGAAAAAAACCCTGAATCACAGCAGTGTCGTTAATCAGCGTACAAGACGACACTTTTCTGATTCCTGCTTTGTTTAATATAAACACTACATGAATAACTACGGCAAGAAACAGAGGTCAAAAATCCTTTTACAAATGCAAATCTCTCCACTGCTCAGCACATGTGGGTTTGAAATACATTCCTCTGTGTGTGTGTGTGTGTGTGTGCGTGCGTCCTCGAGCACAGGTCCAGGTTTAAGCACAGGGACCGCAGCCTGTCGTTAATAATAGATGTCTGACATATTGTTTCATCGATATGAACAAAAGAGACAAAGTCAGAGAGCGAGAGAGAGACTGACAGATATAGAAAGACAGAGTCAAAGGCAGAGTCAAAGGCAGAGGCAAATAAAGAGAGAAATAGTGTGTTTATGATACAGAGACACAGAGGGAGACAGACATAAAGGACAGAGAAAGACAAATGGAGCCAAAGAGAGATCAGTTGAGAGACTGAGTGAAAGATTGAGATGGTTGAGAGACAGACTGAAAGAGTGAGACAGTTGAGAGACAGAGTTAAAGAATGAGACAACTGAGAGACAGCATTAGAGTGAAATGATTGAGAGACAGAGTGAGAGTTAGACGGTTGAGAGACAAAGTGAGAGTTAGACGGTTGAGAGACGGAATTAAAGAATGAGACGGTTGAGAGACACAGTTAAAGAGTGAGACAGTCGAGAGACAGAGTTAAAGAGTGAGACGGTCGAGAGACAGAGTTAAAGAGTGAGGTGGTTGAGAGACACAGTTAAAGAGAGAGACCGTTGAGAGACAGATTTAAAAAGTGAGATGGTTGAGAGACGGCGTGAAAGAGTGAGATAAGACTCAGTTCTCATCTCACTCTTGTTGAAAGAGTGAGATGTTGAGAGATGGAGTTAGAGTGAGATGGTTGAGAGACAGAGTGAAAGAGTGAGAGGGTTGAGAGAGTTAAAGAGTGAAATGGTTGAGAGATGGAGCTAGAGTGAGATGGTTGAGAGACGGAGTGAATGTGAGACGGTTGAGAGACAGAGTGAAAGAGTGAGACGTTTGAGAGACGGAGTTAAAGAGTGAGATGGTTGAGAGATGGAGTGAAAGAGTGAGATGCTGAGAGATGAGTTAGAGTGAGATGGTTGAAAGACAGAGTTAAAGACTGAGATGGTTGAGAGACAGAGTGAAAGAGTGAGATGGTTGAGAGACGGAGTTAGAGTGAGACGGTTGAGAGACAGAGTGAAAGATTGAGATGATTGAGAGACATAGTGAAAGAGTGAGACGGTTGAGAGACGGAGTTAGAGTGAGACGGTTGAGAGACGGAGTGAAAGAGTGAGATGCTGAGAGATGGAGTTAGAGTGAGACAGTTGGGAGACGGCGTTAAAGACTGAGATGGTTGAGAGATGGAGTGAAAGACTGAGACTGTTGAGAGATGGTGTTATAGTGAGACAGATGAGAGATGAAGTTAAAGAGTGAGAAGTTTGAGAGACAGAGGTAGAGTGAGATGGTTGAGAGACAGAGTGAAAAATTGAGATGATCGAGAGACAGTGAAAGACTGACATGGTTGAAAGATGGAGTGAAAGACTGAGATGGTTGAGAGACAGAGTGAAAGACTGAGATGGTTTAGAGACGGAGTGAAAGAGTGAGATGGTTGAGAGCCAGAGTGAAAAATTGAGACGACTGAGAGACAGTGAAAGAGTGACATGGTTGAAAGATGGAGTGCAAGACTGAGATGGTTGAGAGATGGAGTTAGAGTGAGACAGTTGAGAGACAGAGTGAAAGACTGAGACGGTTGAGAGAGAGTGAAAGAGTAAGATGGTTGAGAAACAGAATTAAAGAATGAGACGGTTGACAGACAGATTTAAAGAGTGAAATGGTTGAGAGATGGAGTTCGAGTGAAATGGTTGAGAGACAGAATTAAAGACTGAGACGGTTGAGAGACAGAGTTAAAGACTGAGATGGTTGAGAGACATAGTTAAGCGACAGTTGAGAGATGGAGTTAGAGTGAGATGGTTGAGAGACATAATTAAGATTGAGACGGTTGAGAGACAGAGTTAAAGAGTGAGACAGTTGAGAGATGGAGTTCGAGTGAGACGGTTGAGAGACAGAGTTAAAGAGTGAGACAGTTGAGAGATGGAGTTAAAGGGTGAGATGGTTGAGAGACAGAGTTAAAGGGTGAGATGGTTGAGAGATGGAATTAGAGTGAGATGGTTGAGAGACAGAGTTAAAGAGTGAGATGATTGAGAGATGGAGTTCGAGTGAGATGGTTGAGAGACAGAGTTAAAGAGTGAGATGGTTGAGAGACGGAGTTAAAGAGTGAGATGGTTGAGAGACGGAGTTAAAGGGTGAGATGGTTGAGTGATGGAATTAGAGTGAGATGGTTGAGAGACAGAGTTAAAGACTGAGATGGTTGAGAGACGGAGTTAGAGTGAGACGGTTGAGAGACAGAGTTAAAGAGTGAGATGGTTGAGAGATGGAGTTAAAGAGTGAGATGGTTGAGAGACGGAGTTAGAGTGAGACGGTTGAGAGACAGAGTTAAAGAGTGAGATGATTGAGAGATGGAGTTAGGGTGAGATGGTTGAGAGACAGAGTTAAAGAGTGAGAAGGTTGAGAGATGGAGTTAGAGTGAGAGGGTTGAGAGACAGAGTTAAAGAGTGAGATGGTTGAGAGACGGAGTTAAAGAGTGAGATGGTTGAGAGACGGAGTTAGAGTGAGACGGTTGAGAGACAGAGTTAATGAGTGAGATGATTGAGAGATGGAGTTAGAGTGAGAGGGTTGAGAGACAGAGTTAAAGAGTGAGATGGTTGAGAGACAGAGTTAAAGAGTGAGATGGTTGAGAGACAGAGTTAAAGAGTGAGATGGTTGAGAGATGGAGTTAGAGAGGGTTGAGAGACGGAGTTAAAGAGTGAGATGGTTGAGGGATGGAGTTAAAGAGTGAGATGATTGAGGGACAGAGTTAAAGAGTGAGATGATTGAGAGAGAGTTAAAGGGTGAGATGGTTGAGAGATGGAGTTAAAGAGTGAGATGATTGAAAGACAGAGTTAAAGAGTGAGATGGTTGAGAGATGGAGTTAGACTGAGAGGGTTGAGAGACAGAGTTAAAGAGTGAGATGATTGAAAGACATAGTTAAAGAGTGAGATGGTTGAGAGACAGAGTTAAAGAGTGAGATGGTTGAGAGACGGAGTTAAAGAGTGAGATGGTTGAGAGATGGAGTTAGAGTGAGAGGGTTGAGAGACAGAGTTAAAGAGTGAGATGGTTGAGAGACAGAGTTAAACAGTGAGATGATTGAAAGACAGAGCTAAAGAGTGAGACGATTGAGAGACGGAGTTAAAGCGTGAGACGATTGAGAGACGGAGTTAAAGCGTGAGACGGTTGAGGTGGAAAAAAAAACAGAAGCAAAGCAGCCTGAGTGAACTGTTAATGAGAAAAAAATAAAGAAATGAAAATGCATTTCTGTTCTAGATTAGTTTCAATTAGCTTTGATTAGATTCAGTTAGATTCGATTAGATTATTTTTTAGATTAGATTATTCGATGTTCCTGCTCCTGGATCAGTGGGAAAATCCAGCCTTATTTTCCTTCTTTAAAAACTCATCTCTCTGTTCAGAACCAGAATTATCTGATCACTCACTCACTCATCACACCATCCAGTCCGAGTTTAATCAGATAACGTCAATGCAGCTCAGCTAATCTAATCTAAACTAATCTAACCTCAACTGCACTAATTAAAATTAATCTAATCATAGTAAAACAAATTTAATCTAATCTAATGTAAACCAATCTAATCTAACCTCAACAAAACTAATCTAATTAAAACGAATCTAAATAACCCAATCTAATGTAATCTAAACCCATTAAAACTCAGGCTGTGTGATACGACAAAAACATCACATCACAAGGCTTATCAACCACAAACACATCTCACGACCTTTGACTTAATTTTTACAAAATTAATCTTCATTTAAAATGTTTTTTGATGATAAATACGCAGAAAAAAGCACGTGTGCCACAAAACAGGGAAAAATCTATAATATAAAGTCCACTGTTTTAAATATTCAATTTTGAAATCCTGCACTTAAAAACATTTGTTGGTTGTGAAAGTGATATTTATTTCTTTTCTTCTCCCATTTCATACAAACTGGGGAAAGAAAAAAGGGAGAAGTGAAGAAGATAAAGAGAGAGAGAGAGAGAGAGAGAGAGAGAGAGAGAGAGAGGTGACCGGACGAAGATGACGATGACAGAATGATAGAATTACAGTGATCTGAATTTCATTAAAAAAACAAAAGAAAAAAATCTAAATATTATATTTAAGATCTTTTTTTGTATTTTTATAAATAAATAAATACAAAGATCACAATATCCACAAATATTTTAAAAATGTGAGATAATGTATTACGATATTGATGTTCTAAGGTCACATGACCCAGCCCTGCTCTCTCTCTCTCTCTCTCTCTCTCATGGTGGATTATAAAGAACAGAACCCTGAACTTCTCACTGCTCGCTTGCCTGCACCGTTACTATAGCAACCAAAGTGGATAAATGTGAGGAAATAAACGTGAATAAAGTGCAAAGCGTCGAAGCACAGCTGCTTTCAGTCAGCTGGTGAAGTGCAGGAATTTTTATTAATTATTACAGAGAGAGAGAGGTAAAAAAAAAAAAGAGTTAAAAAGTACACAAACAAACAAACACACACACACACACGCGCACGCACAAGGTGCCAACCACAGCGAACCCTCTCCAAGGTTACCAAGGCGACGATGTTCCTGTTTCTCTGTCCCAATCACGATCAATTTTTCCACCATCCATCCATCTGCATTCATCCATCATCCTTTATTCCTCCGTCTCTCTGTTCCCTTCGTACTCACTTCATTCACTAACTCTCTCTCTCTCTGTTTATCTCTATATATCTGTCACTTTATCTCTCTCTCTCTCCATTTCTCATATCTGTTTATCTCTCCATCTGTCTCTCTTTCCCTTCCTTTATTCCTCACTTCATTCACCATCTCTGTCTCTCATTCAGTCTCTCTCTCTCTCTCTCTCCATCCAGTTTGCTCTTTGTCTCATCTGTCTCCCTCTGAAGAATGGCATGAACACACTTCTCACACAGCAAGGACCCTGCTTGTTTCTAGAAGGTCTTATTTCAACACACACACACACACACACACACACACACACGTTTCCCAAACAGAACCTCCCTCCTATTTGTACCAAATCCTGGAGGTCACCTTCAGGGTCAAAGCCACGCTGATTTATGGCACGAAACAGAACTCTGTGTGTGTGTGTGTGTGTGTGTGTGCGTGCGTGTGTGTGTGTGTGTGTGTTGCTAATGTATCCTTAAAATTTAAGCGCTTTTAAAACAACATTTTTTTTTGTTTTAGATTTGAACTGCTCTTTGTAAACGCTGATTTCTGTACATTATTATCTCATCTCATTATCTGTAGCCGCTTTATCCTGTTCTACAGGGTCGCAGGCAAGCTGGAGCCTATCCCAGCTGACTACAGGCGAAAGGCAGGGTACACCCTGGACAAGTCGCCAGGTCATCACAGGGCTGACACATAGACACAGACAACCATTCACACTCACATTCACACCTACGGTCAATTTAGAGTCACCAGTTAACCTAACCTGCATGTCTTTGGACTGTGGGGGAAACCGGAGCACCCGGAGGAAACCCACGCGGACACGGGGAGAACATGCAAACTCCGCACAGAAAGGCCCTCGCCGGCCACGGGGCTCGAACCCGGACCTTCTTGCTGTGAGGCGACAGCGCTAACCACTACACCACCGTGTCGCCCTATTATTATTATTATTTTTATTTTTATTTTTTTAATTTAGTATAGTGTTAGCATAGTGGCTAACGTTATCCACTCACACAGTTTATTTTTTTTTTTCCTCACTCATAAGTGCATTATTTTAGATGCAATCCTCTGGAAGTCAGACGTTCAACTTCACTGTGACGTGCTGAGTGACGCAAAGAGCTGCTGACCAATCAGTACGCAGCAGAGGAGAAACAAACAAAATGGAGGAAAATCTGTCACACACAAGCGCAATCGTGGGTTTTTTGTTTGCTTTTTTGTCCTCTGGAACCTGAAGCTGTAGTTTGCCTAAACATTTTTAAAATTAGTCTTAAATTTACTATTAATAATAATACAAACATATAATAATTAAAAAAGGAATGGAGATAATTAGCTAATAAAGGTAGCTAGTTGGTGTAGTCAGTGTAATACTCTGTAGTAGTAGCGTTGCTATGGTTACAAGGCACAATGTTTACCTCAGGAAAATCAATATTGTAGTTTTATATACGAACAAATTGTGAAATTAGGAATCGTAATCAGTATGAGTGCTGTAAAAAGAAGTGAAATCAACTGAACCTCGGTCTTTTGTAAACCATGAGTCTGAGTGTGTGTGTGTTAGTAGCTCTCACCGGCTCTCCAGCGGCACATTGCTGCCCAGGACCCAGCTGTCCTGCAGCGGGACGGACTCGGGCGTGGTGGGCAGCTCGGCGGGCGGAGGAGGGGCGGGGCTTCCGTTCCGCCGGCCGATCACTGAGCTGTGGTTCAGCGCCGTCACCAACGGCTTATGAGGGGGAGGAGCCGGAGGCAGAGTGGGAGGAGCCGGCTGGCCCTGCTGATGCTGATTGGCCACTTGCTCTGTGGAGACGAAGAAGACGACAGTGTTTTTAAGAGCTCAAGATGAACATCACAGGTGTTTTGCTAATAAAATCTGAAGTAATGAAAGTAACTAACCACTGATTTCTGTCATTATTAGCCATTTTAGCTTAACAGGAAATAATTTGAAATCTACAATGAATTTTAACTGAAAAAAGCCATGCTTTTGTGATGCTAACTGCCTTCATTATTAGCTACACAGTAAACAACTGGAATATCCGCAATAATGAGAATGAATGCTAGTCAGTAATGCTAACTGCTAGCTTCACTTCTTCTGCTATCGCTAATCGATGAGCAGAAAATCTAGAATGAATTTGGGATTTTAAAATAATTGTTGCAGTTTTTCTGCCATAAAAATGTCGCTCAAGAACTTTGCTAAGTAGGAGGATTAGCCGCTAGCACTAAAGCGTTTGGCAGATGTGTGTGTCGTCGTCTGTAATTAATCATGGCGTTGAAGTCAGAGTGTGAGCATGGATCTGATTTTTTAACATCTGGGAGATGTTATAGAGGAGTGATGATGGATTTAAATGTTCAGCAGTTTCTCACACACACACACACACACACACACACACAGACGCGCGCGGATACAGGAATGATTAGAGGTCTCTAACTGTGAGCTCTGGTTTGAGGATTGTGGCTGAAACGACGTTCCTGACGGCCGACATCATAACAGCTCTGACGTGTGTTTACTTCTTCACCATGTTGATGTGTTTAATGCTCGTTAAAATCTCTGAACTCACGCCACGTGCAAAACACATTTAACTCACTGAAACACACCGATTAAATATTTAGGTCAGAATTATTAACAGCGATGATGTGATGATTAACGCAGGGCGAGTGTGAGGAACTGGGAGCCTGAAGCTTTCACTGTAGGTTAGCTACATTAGCCATGATCGGACACACAACCTGATAGAGAGAGAGAGAGAGAGAGAGAGAGAGAGAGAGCAGTGAGTGACAGAGAGAGAGAGAGAGAGAGAGAGGGAGAGAGAAAACAGTGAGTGACAGAGCAAGAGAGAGACAGACAGAGGCAGAGAGACAGACAGAGAGAGAGAGAACAGTGAGTGAGAGAGAGAGAGAGAGAGAGAGAGAGAACAGTGAGTGAGAGAGAGAGAGAGAGAGAGAGAGAGAGTTAATTCTCACAGATGGGATCTGCTCTGCCAAACCGTCCTCCCCAAAAACACTGCCATGTGTTATTTATACAGCACTCGGACAGGAGAACCACACAGTGCCAGGTCTTTCTCTCTCTCTCTCTCTCTCTCTCTCTCTCTCTCACACACACACACACACACACACACACACACGGCAAAGTGAGAAATCGGCCGTGGCTCAGAATTCCTTCCAGATATCCACCTCTATCTCTGCCTTTCTTTCGTTATTTCTTTTGTTCTTTCTTTCTTTCTATATCTCTCACTCATTCTTTTTATTCCTTCATTATTCAGTCTTTCTTTTGATGTATTTCTCTCACTTGTTCTTTTCCTCACTTCCCTGCCTCTCTCTCTATCCTGTCCTCCAAAAGCTGGACTCTGTCATAATTTTTTTTTTTACATTTCAAGCTCTATGTGTTCCTTTACTACCATCCTCTCTCTCTCTCTCTCTCTCTCTCTCTCTCTCTCTCTCTCACTCTGATACACACTCATTCTCTCTGCTGCTGTTGATGATTTGTGTGTTTAGTAAATCCCCATCATGCGCTGCCAGACAGACTGAGTGATAAGGAAGTGAGACGGAGGGAAATACAGAGGTGTGTGTTGTGTTTCATTGCAGGTCACTAGGTCATCGATATGAGCTGATCTGGCAGGAGTTGAGGAGTGTGTACACATCCTGCCTCGAGGGTGTTTCCACCCCTACACACACACACACACACACACACACACACACACACACACACGTAAAGTGACGCCTCAAGATGGGCCTGAACCCAAACAAAGAGACAAAGACGTATCTGTTCTATGTCCAAAATTCAGACAGGATATGCGTGTGTGCACACACTCACTCACTCACACACACACACACACACACACACACACACATTCCAATATGACCACCAGCACTAGTCCATAATTGTATAATTGTAGTCTCAGACATGTTTCACAAATTGTCTGGATGTTAGGATGCTCGTTCTCTCTTACTGTGTGTGTGTGTGTGTGTGTGTGTGTGTGTGTGTGTGTGTGTGTGTGTGTGTGTAATTAGACCAATAGAGGGCCTCACTATTTCACACTGAGCTCCAAAAGCCTAAAGTGGGAAAGTTTAGCTAAATTATGAAAGAAAGCAGGTAGCTCTCTCTCTCTCTCTCACACACACACACACACACTGAGGTTAACACAAAGGCTAGTATTGCCACAGAGTGTTATAATAAACCCGCAGGCTGCTCCCTTCACAGGACTGCAGGATTATTTCAGTGCTACATGACACACAGTTGGTTTTTATTATTAAATGTCTGACTGACTGACACTCTGTTATTAAAACACAAAACGTGGGAGTCACTCCACACCAGAGGTGCGCATCATATTCCCACTTGCTTCCCAACGAATTCTGGCTCATCCTGTCCGCCTCTGCAAAACGTTTGACCAATCCCACCTAATCCCATTGGATTTCTAATCAATCCCACCTGCTCCTGAAGGAATTCAAACGAATTTCACCCACTCAACCAAAGTTCGGACAATCCCACCCTCTGCCGGATGAAGTTTACATCAAGAATTTCAGATCAATCCTGCCCATTCCTAATCAAACTGGACCAATCCCACTTGCACAAAATGTTTAATCTATCTCACCCGCTCCATCCCATGGGTGGCACAGTGGTGTAATGCTTAGCACTTTCGCCTCACAGCAAGAAGGTTCTGGGTTTTAGCATGTTCTCCCTCTGTCTGCGTGGGTTTCCTCTGGGTGCTCCGGTTTCCCTCACAGTCCAAAGACATGTGGTTAGGTTACCATGGGGCAGCCATGGCCTGAAGACTGGGCTGAAGGGCCCTTGAGCAAAGCACCCACCCCCCAACTGCTTCCCGAGTGCTGTAGCATGGCTGCCCACTGCTCTGGGTATGTGTGTGCGCTCATTGCTCACGTGTGTGTGCATGTGTGTGTTCACTGCTTCAGATGGGTTACAGTGGTGCTTGAAAGTTTGTGAACCCTTTAGAATTTTCTATATGTCTGCAGAAATATGACCAAAAACATCATCAGATTTTCACACAAGTCCTTAAAGTAGATAAAGAGAACCCAGTTAAACAAATGAGACAAAAATATTATACTTGGTCATCTATTTATTGAGGAAAATGATCCAATATTACATATCTGAGAGTGGCAAAAATATGTGAACCTCTAGGATTAGCAGTTCATTTGAAGGTGAAATTAGAGTCGGGTGTTTTCAATCAATGGGACGACAATCAGGTGTGAGTGGGCACCCTGTTTTACAACCCCGATTCCAAAAAAGTTGGGACAAAGTACAAATTGTAAATAAAAACGGAATGCAATAATTTACAAATCTCAAAAACTGATATTGTATTCACAATAGAACATAGACAACATATCAAATGTCGAAAGTGAGACATTTTGAAATTTCATACATGTCAACCTAGACGGAATGTCCGTATTTTATACGGATTTGATTCAATAAATATAGTATACGGGCGTATAAATAAAGTTATACGGATTCTTTAAAAAAAAACTTCAATATTTATTTAGAGCTATAATCAATTCCCACGACAGCCAGTAAAGAGTCTTATGAAATCGCGCGTTATCTTGTGGTAGCGAGACTTCGTTCCACTTTTGATCATGCGCACACCGCATTGCGAGAATCCCGCCAACCCGGAAGTCATAGACATAAACATAGACGCCACCTTCTGCGTAGAATCATACGTCATTCTCGCCGCCAAATTGGATGTCGCAAAGTGGCAATTCTGAGAATAAAGATGCCTCATTCATGTGCTGCATTTAACTGTACCAACAGGTTTACCGTCCAAACGAGATCACATGGGATTACCTTTCACAGGTGAGACTGGAAAAACACTTTTCATTGTATTTGGTCATTATAACGTAATTTTACGAACAGATTTTCCTGACTTTGTGGCTAATATGAAGTCTCGCGCATAATAGCCGCTCGGTGAAACCTGTCTCCAAACAACGAAGTATTTCCTTCGTCACTACGCTGATAACACTTTGTGTTTTTGTCAAACATTGGAGCTTTGTATTCATTCTGAAGGTTTATTGTTATTAATATTGAATAAAAAGTAACTGGGATATATCATTGTTAATTATCAAATTTTAGGTAAATTATTTTAATTTGCATCTTATACGGATTTTATAAGGGAAATACGGATTTTGGAGGTTGGTTATACAGGTTTGATTGACCAAAGGTTGACATGTTTGAAATTTCATGCCAAATATTGGCTCATTTGAAATTTCATGACAGCAACACATCTCAAAAAAGTTGGGACGGGGCAATAAGAGGCTGGAAAAGTTAAAGGTACAAAAAAGGAACAGCTGGAGGACCAAATTGCAACTCATTAGGTCAATTGGCAATAGGTCATTAACATGACTGGGTATAAAAAGAGCATCTTGGAGTGGCAGCGGCTCTCAGAAGTAAAGATGGGAAGAGGATCACCAATCCCCCTAATTCTGCGCCGACAAATAGTGGAGCAATATCAGAAAGGAGTTCGACAGTGTAAAATTGCAAAGAGTTTGAACATATCATCATCTACAGTGCATAATATCATCAAAAGATTCAGAGACTCTGGAAGAATCTCTGTGCGTAAGGGTCAAGGCCGGAAAACCATACTGGGTGCCCGTGATCTTCGGGCCCTTAGACGGCACTGCATCACATACAGGCATGCTTCTAGCTACTATGCAGTACAGCTATGGAACCAACTCCCAGAGGACATTAAAAATGCTCCTGCTGTTGGCAGCTTCAAATCTAGATTAAAGACCAAGCTGTTTTCAGATGCTTTCTGCTAACTGATAAATATCATCATCTTTGCATGTTTTAAATTTTACTTAACTTTTATTCTATTTTATTCTGCTGTTTTTTACTGAACTTTTACTTCATTTTATTATTTTATTTCTACTATTGTTTAATTCTTATATTATTTTTATTTTTCTCTCTTCTTCCCCTTTTATTTTATGTAGTTTTATTTTCTATTGTTTACTGTTTTGCCTTTACCTCTGTAAAGCACATTGAACTGCCACTGTGTATGAAATGCGCTACATAAATAAACTTGCCTTGCCTTCTGTATTGGAAATCACAAAATGGGCTCAGGAATATTTCCAGAGAACATTATCTGTGAACACAATTCACCGTGCCATCCGCCGTCGCCAGCTAAAACTCTATAGTTCAAAGAAGAAGCCGTATCTAATACATGATCCAGAAGCGCAGACGTCTTCTCTGGGCCAAGGCTCATTTAAAATGGACTGTGGCAAAGTGGAAAACTGTTCTGTGGTCAGACGAATCAACATTTGAAGTTCTTTATGGAAATCAGAGACGCCGTGTCATTCGGACTAAAGAGGAGAAGGACGACCCAAGTTGATATCAGCACTCAGTTCAGAAGCCTGCATCTCTGATGGTATGGGGTTGCATTAGTGCATGTGGCATGGGCAGCTTACACATCTGGAAAGACACCATCAATGCTGAAAGGTATATCCAGGTTCTAGAGCAACATATGCTCCCATCCAGACGACGTCTCTTTCAGGGAAGACCTTGCATTTTCCAACATGACAATGCCAAACCACATACTGCATCAATTACAGCATCATGGCTGCATAGAAGAAGGGTCCGGGTACTGAACTGGCCAGCCTGCAGTCCAGATCTTTCACCCATAGAAAACATTTGGCGCATCATAAAATGGAAGATACGACAAAAAAGACCCAAGACAGTTGAGCAACTAGAATCCTACATTAGACAAGAATGGGTTAACATTCCTATCCCTAAACTTGAGCAACTTGTCTCCTCAGTCCCCAGACGTTTACAGACTGTTGTAAAGAGAAAAGGGGATGTCTCACAGTGGGAAACATGGCCTTGTCCCAACTTTTTTGAGATGTGTTATTGTCATGGAATTTAAAATCACCTAATTTTTCTCTTTAAATGATACATTTTCTCAGTTTAAACATTTGATATGTCATCTATGTTCTATTCTGAATAAACTATGGATTTTTGAAACTTCCACATCATTGCATTCCATTTTTATTTACAATTTGTACTTTGTCCCAACTTTTTTGGAATTGGGGTTGTATTTAAAGAACAGGGATCTATCAAAGCCTGATCTTCACAACACATGTTTGTGGAAGTGTATCATGGCACGAACAAAGGAGATTTCTGAGGACCCCAGAAAAAGCGTTGTTGATGCTCATCAGGCTGGAAAAGGTTACAAAACCATCTCTAAAGAGTTTGGACTCCACCAATCCACAGTCAGACAGATTGTGAACAAATTGAAGAAATTCAAGACCATTGTTACCCTCCTCAGGAGTGGTCGACCAACAAAGATCACTCCAAGAGCAAGGCGTGTAATAGTCGGCGAGGTCACAAAGGACCCCAGGGTAACTTTTAAGCAACTGAAGGCCTCTCTCACATTGGCTAATGTTAACGTTCATGAGTCCACCATCAGGAGAACACTGAACAACAATGGTGTGCATGGCAGGGTTGCAAGGAGAAAGCTGCTGCTCTCCAAAAAGAACATTGCTGCTCGTCTGCAGTTTGCTAAAGATTACGTGGACAAGCCAGAAAGCTATTGGAAAAATGTTTTGTGGATGGATGAGACCAAAATAGAACTTTTTGGTTTAAATGAGAAGTGTTATGTTTGGAGAAAGGAAAACACTGCATTCCAGCATAAGAACCTTATCCCATCTGTGAAACATGGTGGTGGTAGTATCATGGTTTGGGCCTGTTTTGCTGCATCTGGGTCAGGACGGCTTGCCATCATTGATGGAACAATGGATTCTGAATTATACCGGCGAATTCTAAAGGAAAATGTCAGGACATCTGTCCATGAACTGAATCTCAAGAGAAGGTGGGTCATGCAGCAAGACAACGACCCTAAGCACACAAGTTGTTCTACCAAAGAATGGTTAAAGAAGAATAAAGTTCATGTTTTGGAATGGCCAAGTCAAAGTCCTGACCTTAATCCAATGGAAATGTTGTGGAAGGACCTGAAGCAAGCAGTTCATGTGAGGAAACCCACCAACATCCCAGAGTTGAAGATGTTCTGTATTGAGGAATGGGCTAAAATTCCTCCAAGCCGGTGTGCAGGACTGATCAACAGTTACCGCAAACGTTTAGTTGCAGCTGTTGTTGCACAAGGGGGTCACACCAGATACTGAAAGCAAAGGTTCACATACTTTTGCCACTCACAGATATGTAATATTGGATCATTTTCCTCAATAAATAAATGACCAAGTATAATATTTTTGTCTCATTTGTTTAACTGGGTTCTCTTTATCTACTTTTAGGACTTGTGTGAAAATCCGATGATGTTTTTGGTCATATTTCTGCAGAAATATAGAAAATTCTAAAGGGTTCACAAACTTTCAAGCACCACTGTAAATGCAGAGGAATTTCACTGAGTGCTTAAGTCTGTGCTTGAGTGTACGTGTCATAAATAAAGACTTCTTGGTTTTCTGTCGAAAGTTTGAACAAGGCTGTCTGTCTGTCTGTTCCTGTAGGAATTCTGACCGATCCTACCCATTCCCAAAAGAATTCTGACCAATCCTACACATTCCCAAAGGAATTCTGACCGATCCTACACATTCCCAAAGGAATTCTGACCGATCCTACATATTCCCAAAGGGATTCTGACCTATCCTACCCTACCCATTCTCAGAGGAATTCTGACCAATCCTACACATTCCCAAAGGAATTCTGACCGATTCTGCACATTCCCAAAGGAATTCTGACCGATTCTGCACATTCCCAAAGGAATTCTGACTGATCCTACACATTCCCAAAATAATTCTGACCGATCCTACACATTCCCAAAGGAATTCTGACTGATTCTACATATTCCCAGAGGGATTCTGACCAATCCTACCCTACCCATTCTCAAAGGAATTGTGACCAACCCTACCCATTCTCAAAGGAATTGTGACTGATCCTATCCATTCTCAAAGGAATTGTGACCGATCCTACACATTCCCAAAAGAATTCTGACCGATCCTACACATTCCCAAAGGAATTCTGACCGATCCTACACATTCCCAAAATAATTCTGACCAATCCTACACCTTCCCAAAGGAATTCTGACCGATCCTACACATTCCCAAAGGAATTCTGACCAATCCTACATTTTCCCAAAGGGATTCTAACCAATCCTACCCTACCCATTCTCAAAGGAATTCTGACCGATCCTACCCATTCTCAAAGGAATTCTGACCGATCCTACCCATTCTCAAAGGAATTCTGACTGATTCTACATATTCCCAGAGGGATTCTGACCAATCCTACCCTACCCATTCTTAAAGAAATTGTGACCAACCCTACCCATTCTCAAAGGAATTGTGACTGATCCTATCCATTCTCAAAGGAATTGTGACCGATCTTACACATTCCCAAAATAATTCTGACCGATCCTACACATTCCCAAAGGAATTCTGACCGATCCTACACATTCCCAAAGGAATTCTGACCGATCCTACACATTCCCAAAATAATTCTGACCAATCCTACACATTCCCAAAGGAATTCTGACCGATCCTACACATTCCCAAAGGAATTCTGACCAATCCTACATTTTCCCAAAGGGATTCTAACCAATCCTACCCTACCCATTCTCAAAGGAATTCTGACCGATCCTACCCATTCTCAAAGGAATTCTGACCGATCCTACCCATTCTCAAAGGAATTCTGACTGATCCTACCCATTCTCAAAGGAATTCTGATCGATCCTACCCATTCTCAAAGGAATTCTGATCGATCCTACACATTCCCAAAAGAATTCTGACTGATCCTACACATTCCCAAAGGAATTCTGACCAATCCTACATATTCCCAAAGGGATTCTGACCAATCCTACCCTACCCATTCTCAAAGGAATTCTCATCTCATCTCATCTCATTATCTCTAGCCGCTTTATCCTTCTACAGGGTCGCAGGCAAGCTGGAGCCTATCCCAGCTGACTACGGGCGAAAGGCGGGGTTCACCCTAGACAAGTCGCCAGGTCATCACAGGGCTGACACATAGACACAGACAACCATTCACACTCACATTCACACCTACGGTCAATTTAGAGTCACCAGTTAACCTAACCTGCATGTCTTTGGACTGTGGGGGGAAACTGGAGCACCCGGAGGAAACCCACATGGACACGGGGAGAACATGCAAACTCCACACAGAAAGGCCCTCGCCGGCCCCGGGGCTCGAACCCAGGACCTTCTTGCTGTAAGGTGACAGCGCTAACCACTACACCACCGTGCCGCCCTCAAAGGAATTCTGACTAATCCTATTTGCTCCTGGAGAGATTTTGACCAATTCTGTCCTCTTCCAGTGGAATTCTGAACAATCCTACCCATTCCCAAAAGAATTCTGACCAATCTTATCCATTTCCAAGAGAATTCTGTCCAATTCTATCCACTTCTGCAGAAAGTATGACCAATACCGCACACTACCACAGAACGTCTGACCAATCCTGTGTCCTCCCAAAGGATTTCTGACCAATTCTATCCATCCCAATGGAATTCTTACCATGTCTATCTGCTCCTACAGAAAGTTTGTCCAAGCCCACACTTTATCACACAAAGTTAGATCAATCCCATCCACTCCCAAAAGAATTCTGTTCCATCCTGTCCATCCTAAAGGAATTGACCAATCCTGTCTGCTTCCAAGTTCACTGTTGTTTGTAGTGATCTGCAATATATTCTGCCAAACTCATTTGTTCTTCTTCTCAAAATGTTCTGGTTTTACAAACAAACAAACAAACTCATTCATATTTCCTTTCACACACACACACACACACACACACACACACACACACACACACACACACACACACACAGCTGTCAGACTTCACACTTTTTCTCTGTGACATCTCTGTTCATTTGTCTCCATTTTACTGCCATATGTTTGTAACACAAGTTTCAGTCGGCTGGTTTGTCACGCTGCTCTCTCTGTCTCTCTCTCTCTCTCACTCACACACAGACACACACAGACACACACACACACACACTTGCTTCCTATTGTGTACAATAACCCAGATTTAAACCACCGTGACCTCCTCAGACGTGAACTTTAACCCCTGCCCCGTCTCTCCCACCCGGAGTCAACCTCGAGGGCAGACGGAACGAATCCGGGAGACTGATGGATGGAACAGATGCACGATTTATCAAGTGTGGTTTGAAACACGATCGCATTTGTGTTCCCTACTTAGCATGTTATGTTTTCCATTTTATAACAAAACCATTTTAACGTTTAATTGCTGATACAGAGAACTCCAACAGCCGCTAATATCACCTTTTTAATACAGCTACGTTTCTCAGTAATAATTTAAACTGGTTCATTTTCACTTAAACTGTGAAATGTGCAGGTTTTAATCATAGCTTTTACTCGTTCCATTAAATGAACATGATAAAAAGACGAGTTTTAAAAACATGAAAGCTAATATTGAAGGAACGTCAGCAGTTAGCATCACTCTGCTTAGCATTTACAGCCAAAGTCATTACTCTCGGGGTCAAAAACGAGCCGAACGTCATCTCTGTAGTGTAATAACCATATTAAAAAGATTTTTCATGTTCATTAGATAAATTGAGTCGAGCACAAATCATTTTTAGTGTCGATTCACTTTAAGTGGGGAAAAAAACTGTAAAAATTAACGAGTCGTTTTGACCTGAACACGGGTTAAGAGGCTCTTCCTGATTATGATTTTACAGGCAGGACTGGATGACAGCCTCTGTGTGTGTGTGTGTGTGTGTGTGTGTGTGTGTGTGTGTGTGTGTGTGTGTGTGAGAGAGAGAGAGAGAGAGAGAGAGAGAGAGAGAGAGAGAGAGAGAGAGAAGAAGCATCCAATAACTGTTAAAAATATTGTGACCGAGTTGGTTATTCATCACACCCTCTGTCTGACCTGTGTGTGTGTGTGTGTGTGTGTGTGTGTGTGTGTGTGCGTGCGCACCAAGCCACATGAGAACACTCTACTGCACACACGTCTTTTTCAGAAATCAGGTTTAAAGTTCAGTAATAAGGTCAGATGTGTTTCAGATCAGAAGGTTTTTTTTTTTTTTTTCATTCTCAGTTGAAAGATTTTGTGTGAAATCTGTTTCCTAAGGAAGAAATCTGTTTTTTTGGGGGGGTTTTTTTGGTCTCAGGATGATTTTTCCCTCTGAGGGAAATGTCACTAACGTGTCAAGATGCTAAACTGACATTTCAGAAGCAGGCGAGCATCAGAGAGATAAAACTGCTCTCAAGGGTTTGACAGGAGCACATGGAAAGGAAAGGTTATTTATCAACAACATGCTAGTGTGTCGTGTCTCAGTCTGTCTTCTGTCTCTCACACTGATCTGGACATTACGCTCAGTGTTCAGGACTCAGTGTTCTTTGTTCAGTCATCAGTGTTCAGTCCTCTGTGTTCAATCCTCAGTATTCAGTCCTCAGTATTCAGTTATTAGTGTTCAGTTATCAGTGTTCAGTACTCAAGTGTTCAGTCCTCAATATTCAGTACACAGTCTTCAGTACTCAAGTGTTCAGTATTCAGTCTTCAATGTTCAGTATTCAGTCCTCAGTGTTCATTACTCAGTGTTCAATCCTCAGTCTTCAGTACTCAAGTATTCAGTGTTCTATATTCTGTACTCAGTGTTCAGTCCTCAGTGTTCAGTAGTCACTCAGTGCGTTTACATGCACATAGAGAAAATCGAATTTCTGCTGTAGCTTGACTGAAATCGAAGTTCTAAATGCCATGGAAACACCTTAGCTCGGCTGAAATCGAACCGAACTGGATTTCTCGTAATCGAGCTACGCGACCTAGATTATGCGATTGTAGCCGAGCTACTTAGTGCATGTAAACCCTATCGAGCTACGTAGTCGAGCTACTTACTTCAGCACTGCCCCTTCCGGAAGTGACGAGACCACAAGCGGGAAACACAACAGCCTCGGTCGGCATGGCAACAGTAATAGTAGCAAGCAGCAGAAGAGGTCAGGAGGAACAACATCTCTCGATGTTGCTGTCCTCGTCGTCGTTCTTCTTGTGAACACGGAACTGATAACTTTGTTTATACTCTTAAATAGCTCTTCTTCATGACGACAACCGGAAGTGTACCAACACAATGGGGCGTGTAGCGCCACCTGTGGCTCGGGTGCACAATGTACCTCACACAATAGCTCGATTTCCTTGTGTGCATGTAGGATTGGATTTCTTTGGCACCCCTGCTGGGACCCTTAGCTCGATTATCGACAGTAGCTCGATTTGGATGTGCATGTAAACGCACTGAGTGTTCAATAGTCAGTATTCTGTTCTCAGTGTTCAGTACTCAAGTGTTCAGTGTTTTGTCCTCTGCATTCAGTGTTTAGTCCTCAGTGTTCAGTCCTCAGTAATCAGTACTCAAGTGTTCAGTCTTCAGTGTTCATTACTCAGTGTTCTGTTCTCGGTATTCAGTACTTGAGTGTTCAGTCCTCAGTATTCAGTACTCAAGTTTTCATTGTTCTGTCCTCAGTGTCTATTACTCAATTGTTCAGTATTCAAGTGTTCAGTGTTCTGTCCTCTGCATTCAGTGTTCAGTCCTCAGTATTCATTACTCAGTATTCTGTTCTCAGTGTTAAGTATTCAGTATTCAGTACTAAAAAGTGTTCAATGTTCAGTTCTCAGTATTCTGTTCTCAGTGTTAACTACTCAATATTCAGTACTAAAATGTTCAGTGTTCTCTCCTCAGTGTTCTGCTCTCTGTGTTCAGTACTCAAATGTTCAGTCTTCAGTGTTCATTGCTCAGTGTTCAGTACTCAGTATTCAATACTCAAGTGTTCAGTGTTCTGTCCTCAGTGGTCAGTTCTCAATGTTCAGTACTCAGTGTTCAGTACTCAGCAGTCAGTACTCAAGTGTTCAGTCTTCAGTGTTCATTACTCAGTGTTCTGTCCTCATTATTCAATATTCAAAAGTGTTTAGTACTCAAGTGCTCAGTGTTCAGTCCTCAGTATTCAGTGTTCTTTACTCTGTCCTCAGTGGTCAGTCCTCAGTGTTCAGTACTCAAGTCTCTCTCTCTCTCTCTCTCTCTCTCTCTCTCTCTGTACCTCTGACTGTTATAAACACCTCCTTCCATAAAGAAATAACAGAAAAACTTCACTCTCTCAATCATTACATATCGTTGTTGTTAAATATTAACACTTTAAAAAGAATCTGTTTATTATTAGTATTAGGCAGTGCACAGCACCCACCATATGAATCACTGTGAACAAGTCGTTACTATAGAAACCATAACGTATTAGAACGAAACCTGTGCTTTGCAGCTACAATACTGCCAGAGCGTCTGTTATAGAAAACTAATCCACGTGCTCCTGACCGAAGCCCTCACAGCTCTGTGGAGTAACAGCGTTCACTGAGCTGTGTTGAGGTCTGAAAGGGTTAATCGATGTTCAGAGGGAGTTTTAGTGAAATAATCTCGCTCTAATACGGTTTTTCAGGTCTTTAATTCCCATCATTCACTACAGTTAAGAGCTCAGCTGTGTGTGTGTGTGTGTGTGTGTGTGTGTGTGTGTGTGTGTGTGTGTGTACTGGAATGAACGGAGGCAGAAAGTCTGGCAGCGTCTCTGATTGATACAACAACATTACTGTAACTACAGCGGGGTCCAAAAGTCTGAGTCCACTACCAGGAACTGGTTTTTATTCCATCAGGTATCAAACACTAACACAATTTCACTCCGTTGATCCTTATTATTGAAGATATCGATATCCTTTTCACGCAGAACCAACGACGCTGTGGATTTCTTTTAAAATGCTAACATGTGCATGCTCCTAAAACATACTGCTGATCGCTGCTGCCTTGCAACAATTAGCAAAAAACTCACAAGGCTGCAAAATTCAGATCACCAAGTAAAGGAAAAAAGTGAAAAAAAAAAGATTTATTCAATCTCAATCTTATAACATTTTAGGTTACTTGATAGTCATATTAGCCAATAATTCTTTATCGAGTTAGCCCATGCTAGCTAGCTAATTAACATCGGCAGAAAATACTATGAACATCCATGAAAATCCTGTCTGATTAGCTCATGTTAGCTAGCTAGTTTTTTACGCTAAAATTAATGAATATGATGATTACCTTAAGAATTCTCTCAAAAATCTTGTTGAGTTAGCTCATGATAGCGAGCTTTCGTGTTAAATTTAATGAATATAAATTCTCTTTGGAATCCTGTCAGGTTAGCTTATTATAGCTAGCTAGCTAGCATTAGCACTGAGATTTATAAATATCCACAATGATTCTCTCAGAAATCCTTCTGCACATTAGTATATTTTTTTGCCCACTAGAGTAATATACATCATTAATATTTATGAATGGGATAAAAGTTTGTCAGAAATCAGAAGGTTAGCTTGTTCACTGCCTAATTAGCTTTAGCGGTAAAAATTTTTCAGATGATTATCTTGACAATTCTCTCATAAATCCTGTTGAAGACATTTTATCCAAGTACATTGGCACTGAAGTTCATCAACTTTATCAAAGTAACACAGATACTTCATATTAGCTAGCTGGTTAGTATCAGCAGAAAAAAAAAATAGCTAGCTTTTGAAGTCAGTATCATGAATATCTACGATGATTGCCTTAAACATTCTCTCATAAATCCTGTCAAGTTAGCTTTAGCAGTGACTGTATTAACACTTTTGAGTAAACTGTATATGTTTTCTCATAAATCCTGTCAGCCTAGCTGAGGTTAACTAGCTGCATCAAAAAAATCTGTTAAAAAAAGTACAATAAATACCAATTGCTAACAAGCTAATTATAATCAGCTGTAAATATTATGAATAATTACAAATATGATTTATCCTAACAGTTCTCTCAGAATTGAATCCCGTCACAATTAGCTAGCTAGTTAGCTTCAGCAAAAAATATGAAGATATGAATCCTATCACATTAGTCCATGGGGACTAGCTAGTGTTAGCGCTGCTATTTATGAAAATCTATGATGATTATCTTCACAATTCTCTCAAGAAAAAAAAAAAACCTGTCAGGTTAGCTCAAATTAGCTAGGTAGTGTTATTAACACTGCTATTTATGAAATTATATGATTATCTTCATAATTATCTCAAGAAATCCTGTCATGTTGGCTCATATCACCAAGGTAGTGTTTGCACTGCTATTTATGAAATTTTATGATGATTAATAATTCTCTCAAGAAAAAAAAATCTTGTCAAGTTAGCTCACATTAGTTAGGTAGTGTTATTAGCACTGCTATTTATGAGATTCTATGATGATTATCTGAATAATTTTTTTCAAGAAATCCTGTCAGGTTAGCTCATATTATCTACCCTGTATGTGTTAACACTGCTATTTCTGAAATTCTATGATGATTACTTTAATAATTCTCTCAAGTAAAGAAAATCCTGTCAGGTTAGCTCACATTAGCTAGGTAGTGTTATTAGCACTGCTATTTATGAGCATATATGATGATTATCTTAATAATTCTCTCAAAATAAATCCTGTCAGGTTAGCTCACATTACCTAGCCTGTGTGTGTGTTAGTACTGCTGTTTATGACATGCTTTGATGATTATCTTCATAATTATCTAAAAAAAATCCTGTCAGGTTAGCTCATATTAACTAGCTAGTGTTAGCATTGCTATTGCTGAAACTCTGTGATGATTATCTTCATAATTCTTTCAAGAAATCCTGTCAGGTTAGCTCATATTAGCTAGTCTGCATGTGTTAGCAATACTATTTATGGAAATCCACGATGATTATCTTAATAATTCTTTCAAAAAAAAAAATCCTGTCAGGTTATCTCATATTAACCAGCTAGTATTAGCACTGTTATTTATGAAAATCTATTATTATTATTATTATTATTATTATTATTATTATTATTATTATCTTAATAATTATTTCAAGGAATCCTGTGAGGTTAGCTCATATTAGCTCAGTACTGTTTGCACTACCTTTTATGAAATTCTGTGATGATTATTTTAATAATTCTCTAAAACAATCCTGTCAGATTAGCTCATATTAGCTAGCCTGCTAGTGCTAGCACTGCTATTTATGAAATTCTATGATTATTGCTTGAATAATTATCTCAAGAAAAAAGAAAACTCCTGTCATTTTAGCTCATATTAGCTAGCCTGCATGTGTTAGCACTGCCTTTTATGAAATTCTATGATGATAACTTTAATAATTATCTCAAAAAATCCTGTCAGGTTAGCTCATATTAGCTAGATAGCTAGCAAGTGTTAGCACTACCGTTTATGAACGTCTATGATGATCATCTTAATAATTATTTCAAGAAATCCTGTCATGTTAGCCCATATTAGCTAGCCTGCATGTGTTAGCACTGCCATTTATGAAATTCTATGATGATTATTTTAATAATTCTCTTAAGAAATTCTTTAGAAATCCAGATTAACTCATATTAGCTAGCTGGCTAACAAAATCTGTCAAACTACATGTATAATAAATGCCAGTGTCTTCAGTTTAATAAAATAGAAATGAATAAACAAGTAGAAACAGTTCTCAGTTGTGGACTAAAAAAACAAACAAAAAAAAAACCTGGGGTTATTAAAGTATGACGTTATGAACCCTCTAATAAAGTACACAACTACACAGCATCTAATTCCCCCCTCACACCACAAACTACCCCAGGATGAGCCCGAGTGGAGACGTACACACGGCCCAAACAGACTTTATTGACTTTCAGGGTAAATGAGACGCTAATTAAGAAACCTGAGCTGCTCGGTGGACTGGATGTTAATGATCCATTGATGCTTTCTGTAAACGAGCTCTGGCTCTCTGGCTCTTATCGCCTCGCAAAGAAAAAAAAAAAGGAAAAAAAAAAGAAAAAGTTCCTTGTGTTTGTGAAGGACGTGACGCGCAGGTACAAAAGCTCAATAGGATGCACTGTTGTAAAAGATTGCAGCATCGTCCAATCAATTACTGTCAGAGCGCTCGGTGAGCACAATAGACCCAAAAACAAAAGCAGGAAACGGAAGACAAGATTTATTCAAGTCCTGTTTTCAAGATAAAGGAAGAAAAGAGCTCCCGAATCTTAAAGTGATGATTATAAACAAATGGAGTCGATCAGCAGAAGCGTGTTCGATGTCTGAAGTTTACTACTTAAAAAAAAAAGTTCAGCATGACGAAATTTGTGCACACTTGTATTTAATGATATATATAAATAATATAACAGACATTATAATATATTTATATACATTATTAATAGGTAACAAAAAAAACCCTTCAGCTGGTCATGTGACCGAGAAACCGCAAAGAAGCGTAAACTTGGGAATTACGTCCTGTAGGAAAATGGCGGAAATCTTAAAGTTATAGTTTTACCTCTGACACTGGAGGCTCCTTCAAAAAATAGGAGATGAAACAAACATCTCCTTACTTCGCCAAATATGCATTTACTGTATGTGAAGTGTCCATCGCCCTGTGAACGAACCGTTGCTATAGAAACGGTAGTGTACCAGGACGAGTGCATTGATCAGGGATGTGATTGGCCAAGGACAAAAAAGCAGGAAAATATATAGACCCATAATGCGACACGGCAGCAGTGTGGTGTGGTATAAACAGACGGTTTCAGAGAACTTTACCCATGAGATGTTATAATGACTCAGCACCCCGTTAACGGCCAAATGGAATTCAAGGTGAGCAGTTTAACTCCACACAGAAAGGCCCTTGCCGGCCACGTGGCTCGAACCCAGGACCTTCTTGCTGTGAGGTGACAGTGCTAACCACTACACCACCATGCAATCTAATAATAATAATAATAATAATTATTATTATTATTATTATTATTATTATTATATAATTATATCATATAATTATCATCATGATTATGAACAGGCCAAATCCCAAACGGCTCCTGGTTGAAGACGGAGTGCACTACTGTAGAAGCCTTTTTATACTTTCTATAGGGCGGTTTTGGAGAGAGCTGGGGGCATTTGGGATTCAGTTAATTATTATTATTATTATTATTAACAAAAGAGCAGCTAGCTGCGTCTGAATCCCAAATGCCTCCCAGCTCTCTCCAAAACCGCCCTATAGAAAGTATAAAAAGGCTTCTACAGTAGTGCACTCCGTCTCCAACCAGGAGCCGTTTGGGATTCGGCCTGTTCATACGCATGCGTAATAGCGCTTGTTTATAGATGTGTTACTAACTAACTAACTAACTAACTAACTAACTAACTAACTAACTAACTAACTAACTAACTAACTAACTAACTAACTAACTAACTAACTAACTAACTAACTAACTAACTAACTAACTAACTAACTAACTAACTAACTAACTAACTAACTAACTAACTAACTAACTAACTAACTAACTAACTAACTAACTAACTAACTAACTAACTAACTAACTAACTAACTAACTAACTAACTAACTAACTAACTAACTAACTAACTAACTAACTAACTAACTAACTAACTAACTAACTAACTAACTAACTAACTAACTAACTAACTAACTAACTAACTAACTAACTAACTAACTAACTAACTAACTAACTAACTAACTAACTAACTAACTAACTAACTAACTAACTAACTAACTAACTAACTAACTAACTAACTAACTAACTAACTAACTAACTAACTAACTAACTAACTAACTAACTAACTAACTAACTAACTAACTAACTAACTAACTAACTAACTAACTAACTAACTAACTAACTAACTAACTAACTAACTAACTAACTAACTAACTAACTAACTAACTAACTAACTAACTAACTAACTAACTAACTAACTAACTAACTAACTAACTAACTAACTAACTAACTAACTAACTAACTAACTAACTAACTAACTAACTAACTAACTAACTAACTAACTAACTAACTAACTAACTAACTAACTAACTAACTAACTAACTAACTAACTAACTAACTAACTAACTAACTAACTAACTAACTAACTAACTACAATTTCCAGTGAATTCAAGCTGGGACACACTTTAAAACTACTACCTGGAAAACAAAACTGTTGATGAATTAACAAACTGATTAATTCCTAACTTCACTCGTGTGTACTTATGTAAAGTATTAAATTAGTTTGCAAGCTAACAGTGTAATGTGTTTCTACATCCAGGCTGCTTTAGCACACACACACACACACACACACACACACACACACACACACACACACACAGCCAACATGGACTGAGAGAGGAACCCCACACACACACACACACACACACACTCAGACACTCACCCAGAAGTTTCTTCACCTCATCTTCACTCATGTAAACGTTGACACTCGGGTGGTTGTTATGGCTGTTGGTGCTGATTATCCCGCTGGGTCTGGCGAGGCACAGGGCCGCCTGGAGCAGCAGGAGCAGCACGCAGCCCCCGAGTGTCCTGAGGGCTGGAAGCGGCCGAGCGCGGAACTCCGTCCGGCGACCCTCAGCGCCCCGCGCCGCCTCCTTTTGCCCCAGCATCGCACCTTCACTCTTCCCTCACACTGCTTTAGCAAACCCTCAGGCTCTACCCTCATCCAAAACTTGAGTGGCCTCCGGTGGGCAGCATTCCTATATAGTAGGCATTGATAACACAAAAACCCGCTCCGTCTCCAGCCTGTTGTCCGGTGCTTCCTGGCCGACCTAACCGTAACGCTAACGACGCCAGCTAGCTAGCTAACTTTGTTCAAGTCTTCAAGACTCGGGTCACATAAAGGTTACTCTCGCATTATGCATAATGGGCTTTTTTTATTATTATTGGTACCGCTTAACCTAGGGTAGGTTATTATGCGCATGCGTGGCTCATTGGAGTTGCCTATGGATAATGTCATAGACATATAAACATAGACGCCGCATTGAGCTGGTGGCCCGTTGCTGGGATACGTCAGAGTGTCCGCCATATTGGATGTGGCAAATCTTCCCCGTAAACCAATGCAAGTAAATGGACTGAACTTCATAAAGCCCATTTCTACAATAATGTTTAACTCGATGCCTTTTATTCACCCATTAAGACACACACGTATATATTTGGGAAACAAACAGGCATCAAAACAACACATATAACTTTTAATGTGATGGTTATAAATAGTGTGCGAAATCCCCTGTACACTGCAAACTCGCGACAGATCCGCGATAGATAGCTCAGGTAAGCTAATCAGTCAGCATACCATAGCAAGCTACCAAAACCTGAGGCCACAATAACCAACCTACAAGACTGAATATGATAAATGATGGAAATAGTGGAAAAACTGGAAATAGTGAATGAAAATAAAAATGTACTGTTTTATTTATTGACTCACCACACAGACCTGCTCTCGCTGAATAAAGTGAGCTGAATGAGCGCCAAACTGAGTTCGGCCAGGTTCTAACGCCATACCAAAACAAAATACATCACTGATTCCTTCACATTCAGAAAGGTTAAAAACATTCATCATACGTTCAAAAGCGTTCATCATAGCGTGGCACTGTATTCTCTAATTCTCACTGCTTATAACTCTACACCCCCCCGGTGGAGATGAGCTGGGAAACTGAAGACTGAAGGAACAGTATTGAAAAGTATTTTTCCAGTCTCACCTGTGAAAGGTAATCCCATGTGATCTCGTTTGGACGGTAAACCTGTTGGTACAGTTAAACGCAGCACATGAATGAGGCATCTTTATTCTGAAGAATCTCCACTTTGCCACATCCAATATGGCGGCGAGGATGACGTATGATTCTACGCAGAATGCGGCATCTACTGTATGTTTATATGTCTATGGATAATGTGGTCCTACCCCCCCCCCCCCCCCAAAAAAAAAAAACAAAAACGAATTTGCATGATTCACGAGGGTCGCATTTTTATGCCTGAAAATCCGGAATTCCGGAAAAATCCGGAAGAATCACATCCTCGATTGATATTAACCTGCGCTACTGTCAGAGCTGCTATTATAGAAAACTAATCAATTAGGACACAACAATTCAACATCTGAATACATCTGAGATAAGATCGCTGCATTAATATATAATCTCCGCCTTCATATGTTAGGCCACACCCCCTACCTGAGTCTGCGAGGAAGAATGTACCGTATGAAATATTTTTCACACAAGGAAAGGAACTATGACCGTTTTATCTATCTATCTATCTATCTATCTATCTATCTATCTATCTATCTATCTATCTATCTATCTATCTATCTATCTATCCTCTCTCTGAGGATGCTTTGTCCATGTTTATAGAAACCACATCAGCTTGGCAATTTGAGACGCTGAAAACATTATGCTAAAATGGAGGTTATTTGCGTTCAGTGCTTGTAAGCTATATTAGCATGTTGTCTCAGCTGATCGACTACATCTGGGGATGCTGTGTTCATTTCTATTTAAATACACACTTCAATCTCACATTCGAGTGAGAGAGAGAACACACTGATTGGTCCTGTGTGTAGCATCACTTTAGAAGCTGCACACACACACACACACACACACACACACAAAATGACATCATACCTGACTCCAGAGAGACAGACATGCTGATTGGTCGACTGTGACCTGGTCATGTGTCTGACATGTTAAAAGCTTAATGTTTTTCTCAGTGTCACCAACAAACATACAAACTGCCCAACAAAACCATGACGTCATACCAGAGAGAGAGAGAGGAAGATGGACAGAAAACATAGCACTCATGCAAGACAAGTTAATTACTCAGCTGAAAATTAGGAATTAAGAGACGACATTTTATTGAAGCAGGAGCTACACTGTTAACACTAATGGAACAATTTCCTCAGGAGAGCCGCACACTCCAAAATGAAGCACGAAAAGTAGAAAAACATGTTCTCAATGCTATAAATAAAACTAGTTTTCAAGAAACTAGTTGTTTTATACATTTTATACAAATGAACTTGCTGTTTGTCTAAAAAATGAAGTAAAGTTTCGCTTCTGTTTGGTCAGACAATGATTTATTTTCACTATCTACTCGTGTACTCTATGTTATCGCGACTAGAGTAACAGCTCATTCACAGGGACTTGTACGGTTGATGTTCTACATAAACAGATTTTTTAAAAAAGGGTGTAAACATTGATATGGTGAAGATTTATGGAAGGAGTCTCTAGTGTCAGCGTTTTGTAGCAGTCAGAAGTGAAGCTGAATGAAAACTCTTTTCTTCTTCATCTTAAAGCAAAACTGCCTTTGAGATTTTTCAAGTGTAGGTCATAAAAAGAATTTTCCTGACACCCAATTATTATTATTATTTTTTGTTTAGTGGATCGAAAGCTACTGAATTTGAATCAGACTTCCAATTTTATTAGTTTTTTTTAAGAGAACAGTTAATGAATTTATCTCCACGTGGCCCTAAATTCTCCGCTATTTTTTCCTGCTTCACCATGACCCAATTCAAGATACTATGTCATGCATGATGTGGTGGGCTTTCCCCATTCACGCACGGCATTGTGGGATACAAATTTGAAACAGGAGAGAAAAATGAAGGACGTGAGTGTGCAAATGAAACGTGAAAGATCGACTACAGTAACGGAAAGAAAGCGAGAAGAAAAGATGTTATGTTCTATACGAAGGAAAGGAAACGCAGGACCAAACTAATAAATATGGGCGCTCAGCGAGCACCTCGGTGTGATCAGCTGTTCGTTTAGCGACAGAATGATGGAACTGTCAGTGCACGCTCAAAGGGAAACCTGTAGATGGCAGTAATGCGACACTGTGGATGCCAGCTGCCGTAAAACCCAAAAGAAGAAGAAGAAGGTAAACCTGCGCATGCGCACACGGACTTCCTCTGTCTGCTTGACTGCGCAAAGCAAGCGATTGCATGCACATTATTTGCTTTAATCCCCTCAAATTAAATAACTTCCCAGCCACAGAATGGCCTGATATTTTGTGAGATATTACAGAAATAAACAGATATCACAATCACCACATTTCAGACGGAACTAAATTTCACCGATTTTATGAAGTCGAAAGGCCGTCTCGCTTTAAGAACTTAAAGTGAATTTAATGCCTCTAAACCACTTTTTTCCTTGTACAAAGCAACAATCATTATGTTGACTGATCATGTGTTTTCGAACCATAGCTGATCCAAAAGGCCATAAATTGATGGAAAATCAATAAGATCAGCCAATTTTCACGGAATCTGCCGAGACTGATCCGGAAGATCCCGAAAGGGTGCGTGATGTCACCCGTGTAACAAGGATCCAGGTGTCAGTTTCATTCCCATGCGCAGTAGTGGTTAGACCAGTCTTAATATGGAATCACGTTTTGGAGACAATTCTGATAGTGACTGGGATTCCTAATATGTCAGATGAAGCGGCAGAAGATTATCAAGGATATTCCAGAGTAAATGGTTATCTTTTCGAGCCCTCAAAATAAGAAACAGATGCCAGTTCACTCAGTTCACAACAGTCCCACTCACCGCTGACAGCGCACCACCAGCCAGAGAGAATTGCAAACACAGAATTGTGGATTTTTATTCTCAGCTGGCCGCTGCAAAATATAAGGAAAATATTTACATGTACCTCAATAAATGCAGAAATGTAATATTTAAAGCGTACACTTATTCAGTGTGTCAGGGAGACGCGGTAAGAGACGGATACAAGTGCAGAAGTACGCTTTATTAATAAAAAGTGACAAACAGGCAAACAATCCAAAACGGCAGGCAAGATCATAAACGAGAAACAAGCAATGGGTCGGGCGAGGCACAGAGCATCACAGGCACAGACCAAAAAGAGAAACTAGGTACAGGGATCGGAAAACCAGGAGATCAACACAGAGAAAAAAGGCTCGGCAAAGTGTACAAACGTCATGTAATACTTTGCACCGAGTGTGTGTTGACACGGTCCTTTTATAGGTACACTTATGCGTCTTAATTATGCGCAGGTGTGCATAATTAACAACACGTGTGTGAGCGTCCGCTTGACGCGCGCGCAGTCCGGGACACGCCCGAGAGTCCTTCTGGTGCATGCGCCAAAACGTGCAGGACTGACACAGTCTAATTATTGAAAGAAAATAAGAAGTGGGCAATAATAGGGGAATCGACGAACTGTCCAAATGTCAGATCTAATGTCATTTATTAAATAAATGGGCTTCTTTTTTGCTCCAATAATTCTCTGGTCGTGATTCTGTCTTGATTTGTGTAGATGCAGTGGTGTGGTGCAACAGCTGGAAAATTTAATTAGATTTGTATAAATCATGTACAAGTACAAGTATCACTATACGCACTCATAAATATCATAATTATCATTTTATAATAGAAATATGGGGGCGGCACGGTGGTGTAGTGGTTAGCGCTGTCGCCTCACAGCAAGAGGGTCCGGGTTCGAGCCCCGTGGCCGGCGAGGGCCTTTCTGTGTGCATATTCTCCCCGTGCCCGCGTGGGTTTCCTCCAGGTGCTCCGGTTTCCCCCACAGTCCAAAGACATGCAGGTTAGGTTAACTGGTGACTCTAAATTGAGCGTAGGTGTGAATGTGAGTGTGAATGGTTGTCTGTGTCTATGTGTCAGCCCTGTGATGACCTGGCGACTTGTCCAGGGTGTACCCCGCCTTTCGCCCGTAGTCAGCTGGGGTAGGATCCAGCCCGACCGCAACCCTGTAGAACAGGATAAGCGGCTATAGATAATGGATGGATGGATGGATAGATAGAAATATGCAAATATTAGTGTCCATCACTTTGTGCTTTGATTCTAACACCAATGTAAATATGTTCTAATCAGTCTAGATCATTAGCTGGTGGTTATTAACTGATGACAATAAAAAAAGATGCATATTTACACAGGCTGTCATCAACTTGTCCACAGCTCTCCTCTCCTTGACAGGGGGGTGTAAGTTTCGTTTGCACAAACCTCACCCACTGTCGCTTTAGATTAGTGTCTTTTCTCGGAAATTCGTGACCTGAATGTCCTGTTGTATATCAATCTGAACATCCAAACACAAACGCTGCGCTTTCACATCGTTATTTTTGTAAGATTCCAACAACAATATCCAATTTCAGCGAGTAAGCAAGCGCAGTCAGATGAACCGAAATGACCCAGATAACCGGGGTTCCATGTGTGACGACATGTGAGATTAGCCCTGAGGCAAGGCTGCCTTTGTCCGGGATATGGACGCTGTGATTTATCAATAGTTTTGTGCTTGATAATAAAATAAATAATTTATATTGTTTTTCCACCTGCTTTATTAATTCATTTTGGTCGTTACTACTGATATGTATTCATTTTAAAGCATTACAATAAGGCATTACATTCACTTTAAAAGAATGTTTATATCTGCAATGACATAAGTGATAACTGGAACTTGTTTTCATGGACAAAACAAATATGTTGTTTCCCCAACAATCTGTTTTTGTGCCGTTCCCGTCCACCAGCCAGCTCTCACCAATCATTCAATATCTACCAACCAGAGAGAATGAGGGCTGACACATGTTTCCTCTGAAACAATAAATCTTTTTGAACTGCTGCTCATGCTGAATCACAGCGTGGCGTAACACACTCAGAGGAAAGCGCTATCCACCGTCTTCTACATACATGAGCTCACAGCTGCCGATAACTGTGCGAGTGTTGCCCTGATTGACAGGGGGAGACAGAATATGCCCCTCCCACCCAGAAAGGATGGGCAATTTTGCTCCCTTGAACTCCTGGACTTGGAAAGCTGTGGCGTTGTCGGAATTCGTAGTCACAATTCGAACATCATTTAAGCGCTAAAGTAGTGCAGTGCATTATGGGATGTGATGAGGAGAATGTGGATATGAGCAGAAAATAGCAGTGAATAGGGAGAGTTGGCCCACAGTCATGCCACTGAAGTGATCTTAAATTGATTCAAGTGAAATAAATTGAATTGAAAAAAAAAGAACCAAGAGAAAAATGATGAAGAGAAATACAGTGAGAGAGAGAGAGAGAGAGAGAGAGAGAGAGAGAAAGAGAAAAGAATAAAAAAAAGGAAAAGAGAGTGAAAGGTAAAAAAATAAAAAATAAATCGACCCTACACAGCAGTATTGGAGTGTCAGGAGGCTAAATCAGTCACTACAGCAGAGCTCAACCTGTGCACGCGTGTGTGTGTGTGTGTGTGTGTGTGTGTGTGTGTGTGTGTGTGTGTGTGTGTGTGTGTGTGGTCAGGACATGGTGTCCTCTGATCAACGACCCATATAGAATTGAAAATACCTCTTTTGTGAAGTGCCTGTGGATGACAGGTGTGTGTGTGTGTGTGTGTGTGTGTGTGTGTGTGTGTGTGTGTGTGTGTGCACCACATTGGGGTGACATCAATCACAAAAAAAATGGAAAGAGAGAGGAAAAAAGTGTGAAAGAAAAAGGAGGGTGATTCAAGGTCTCTCCTGCTGATATATTTTTTCTTTTTCTCCCTAATAGGCAATTTAAGAGCACATCCCTCCATCACCACACACACACACACACGACTCCATCAGCCCCCAATCCCCCCCCTTCCTAACCACTAATGAATGAGAGAAGAGGGGGATGAAGAGAGGAAGAGATGGAGGGATCACAGCTGGACTCGTATGTTATAAACAGCAGTGCAACAGAGACATCGCTCTCTGTCTCTCTCTCTTACACATTTATTCCACAGACAGAAACAGAGACAGATTTTGAGTAAGAAACATAAATATTAAAATTAAAAAGAGAATAAAGAATGAATTAATTAATTAAGAAAGAAAGACATTAGGCACATAAGTGAAAGAGAGAGAGAGAGAGAGAGAGAGAGAGAGAGAGAGATGCCATAAACGACACCAGTCTGTTTTCCAGCAGGTGCACTTCCTCTCCAAACAGGAAGTGTGTGTTTTTCTTATCGTTATTAATGTCATTGGGATGAAAAGTGAACAGAGTGGACGGAGGGATGAGTGTGATGAGTGGAGGTGAGTGGGACCGTCCGGCAGGACCCCTCGGCGGAGAGACAGACCAGCTGCTGCGCTATTTGAGGAAGATAAATAGCAGCAGGTTATGACATTTATCTCCTCGCTTCTCTATGATCTTCTGAGGGACAGAGTGCTTTTTAAATATTGACATGCCGAGGACCAGCGATGTGATGAGATCAGTAGAAGGATAAAAGAGAGAGAGAGAGAGAGATCTGGAAGGAGAGGGGATCAGCACACCACTATAATCACTGACTTCTGTTTATTTTTATACGATTGGTCAGAAATTGATATGGAAGGAGTCTCCAGTGTCAGGGGTAAAGCTGTCGAGGTTTCTGGACAGCCGAGAGAGAGAGAGAGAGAGAGAGAGAGAGAGAGAGAGAGAGAGAGAGAGAGAGAGAGGTTTCATTTCTGAACTGTGCTGTGTTTATAGAAAGAAAACAAAACCTGTATTTAAAGCTAGACGGCCTTTCGATTTCATAAAACCGGTGAAATTTAGTTCCGTCTGAAATGTGGTGATTGTGATATCTGTTTATTTCTGTAATATCTCACAAAATATCAGGTCATTCTGTGGCTGGGAAGTTATTTAATTTGAGGGGATTAAAGCAAATAATGTGCATGAAATCGCTCGCTTGGCGCAGTCAAGCAGACAGAGGAAGTCCGTGTGCGCATGCGCAGGTTGACCTTCTTCTTTTGGGTTTTACGGCAGCTGGCATCCACAGTGTTGCATTACTGCCATCTACAGGTTTCCCTTTGAGCGTGCACTGACAGTTCCATCATTCTGTCGCTAAACGAACAGCTGATCACACCGAGGTGCTCGCTGAGCGCCCATATTTATTAGTTTGGTCCTGCGTTTCCTTTCCTTCGTATAGAACATAACGTCTTTTCTTCTTGCTTTCTTTCCGTTACTGTAGTCGCTCTTTCACGTTTCATTCGCACACTCACGTCCTCCATTTTTCTCTCCTGTTTCAAATTTGTATCCCACAATGCCTTGCGTGAACGGGGAAAACCCACCACATGATGTGATGCATGACGTAATATCTTGAATTGGGTCATGGTGAAGCAGGAAAAAATAGCGGAGAATTTCAGGCCACGTGGAAATAAATTCATTAATTGTTCTGTTTAAAAAACACTAATAAAATTGGAAGTCTGTGATTCGAATTCAGTAGCTTTCAGTCACTAAACAAAAATAATTGGGTGTCGGGAAAAATTATTTATATGACCTACACTTGAAAAATCTGAAAGGCAGTATACCTTTAAATTCAATTTTAACCTGTTGTTCTTATCTTTTAATTCTGGTATTTTATTTTAATTCTAGTGTTAGAATTAAATTCTAGTATTTATATATTTCTAGTATCTAGCATTTAATTCTAGCTAGTATCTTTTAAGTCTAGTTTATTTTGTTTTTGGGTTTTTTTTTTTTCATTTGTATGTGTGTCATACAAGCTACTGGATGCCTTAATTTCCTTCGGGATGAACTAACTAGCTAACTAACTAACTGTCTGTCTGTCGGTCTGTCTGTCTGAAACATGAAAGTGGCCATTTGGGTGGCAGCTGCATCTCAGACTGAGTTAATCCCAGCAGCTGAACAGAACACACACACACACACACACACACACACACACACCTCACAAATCCAGGTTCTTCATTCTGATCTGTTCTGGGGTATAAACTGTTCATTTCCATCCTCGCTCTCAGTGTAACGTTACTGGCATGGCCAGTTACATGTAACTGGCCACGCCCACCCATGACAATCCTCTCATTAGTGCTTTTCGTCATAAACACGGCTCACTGCGTGTGAAAACGGATCCAGAGTTGACTATCCACTGCAGCTTGCTAGCCGGAAATGAACAAGAAAAGAGCAAAGAGCCTAAAGCTGCCGGGATTACAACAGAGCAAAGAGAGAAAGAAACAGAGAAAACAAGGAAAGGCTTCGAGAAAGAAGTGTAATTACAGATATTTGGTGCATTATAGATTTCTCAACCTGCCAAACAGCAGCGAGAGGCAATTTATGATTTTCCTGAGACACTGAGCGTTTTGTTCTGAACCACAGGTTTATAAGGCGTGATAATTCAGAGTAATTGCGGCGCGTGTCGTGGAGATATTATTCTCCAGTTTGATGAGTCCCCTGATATCAGCGAATAAAAGGGTGAATTAAAGTGCAGACTCGTAGATGAGAGGCAACAGAGGAAGACGAGGAAATTGAATATGAGATTACAGCAATCGAACGTGCGCGATAAACAGAAGCTTGTTCAAACACAACTAAATGAGGAGTGAAATCCGACAGCTTGTTGATTTGCAGCACGGGATATTTATCAGAACTCAGGAATGCTCCAGGCCATCCCCGTCTCCACGGAGCTTCTCAATAATTCACAATAAAATCCTCTAATGCAGGACTTAAGAGCTCTGATCATGTTGTCATGTTGTAATGTTAAAACAAAAATGATGTCCAATTACCTCGGGGGGAATTTATTTATTTACTTACTTATTTACTTATTTTTCTTTATGTTTTATAGCTGCAGTGTTTAGTTTAAAATGCCTTGTATGTAAGAGTCTCATCTCAATATTGATGAAAATCTATTCTGACAAAAAGTAAGGAGGGATTTGGACCACACTGAATTTTTTACTTTGAATAGAGATCTTTTTTTGTCATTCATTCATTCATTCATTCATTCATTCATTATTTATTTATTTATTTATTTAGTATTTCTACATAAAGCAAAGTAAAATATACTTATTATATTCTATGTAAAGGTATTTTTATTCTGTTGTTCTTAGGATGTAAATGACTTTTCAGGCTATTTAAAGAAACTGAGTTCAAATATCTAAAAATAAACTGAATACAATGCAAAGACAAGATATTTAATGTTCATGTTGATAAACTTTATTTATTTATTTGTAAATATACACTCATTCTGAATTTTTGCCTGCAAAACGTTTCCAAAAATTTGAGACAGAGGTGTGTTTACCACCATGTTACATCACCTTTTCATTTTGGGAACTGAGGACACTAAAAGTTGAACTTTTGAAAGTGAAATTCTTTCCCATTCTTGCTTGAACAGTCAACAGTCCGGGGTCTCTGTCGTAGTGTTTTGCTCTTCATAATGCACCACTCATTTTCATTGGGAGGCAGGCCAGTTTAGCACCTGCACTCTTTTACGAGAAGAAGAAGCCAAGTCAAGAAGTCGTCTTTATTTGTGAACACACACAAGTGAGCACACACAAGTGAGCAATGAGCACACACACATACCCAGAGCAGTGGGCAGCTATGCAACAGCACCCAGGGAGCAGTTGGGGGTTAGGTGCCTTGCTCAGGGGCACTTCGGCCCAACCTCAGGCCATGGCTGCCCCATGTTAATCTAACTGCATGTCTTTAGACTGTTGGGGAAACCGGAGCACCCAGAGGACACAGGGAGAACATGCACACTCCACACAGAAAGGCCCCCGCCAGCCGCTGGGCTTGAACCCAGAACCTTCTTGCTGTGAGGTGACAGTGCTAACCACTACACCACTGTGCCACCCGCAGTGAAGCCACGCTGTTGTAACGTGTACAGAATGTGGCTTGGCATTGTCTTGCTGGAATAAACAGAGACGTCCCTGAAAAAGACGTCGTCTGGATGGGAGAATATGTTGCTCCAAAACTGACGTGCCTTTCAGCATTAATGGAGCCTTCACAATGTGTAAGTTACCCCGCCGTGTGCACTAACACACCCACATACCATCACAGATGTTGGATTTTGAACTTTTGTGCTTGTAACAATCTGGATGCTTCTTTTCCACAACGTCCATGATTTCCAAAAACAATTTGAAATGTGGACTCGTCAGACCACAGCATACTTTTCCACTTTGTTAGTCCATCTCAGATGAGCTCAGGCTCAGAGAAATGGTTGTTGTTGATATTTGGATTTCACTTTGGATGGTAGATGCAGTGATGAACTGTGTTGAGCGACAACAGTGTTCTGAAGTGTTCCCAAGCCTGTGTAGTAAATGCCCTTTCTACAATGATGTTGGTTGGTTTTTAATGCAGTGCTGGCTGAGGGGTCGAAGGTCACGTGTGTTCAGTGTTGGTTTTCGGCCTTGCCCCTTACGTGCAGATATTTCTCTGGGTTTTTTTTAAATCTTTTGATGATATTATGGATTGTTGATGGTGAAATCCATTAATTCCTTGCAACTATACATTGAGAAACACTGTTCTTAAACTATTGAACTATTTGCCCAGGCAGTTTTTCCACAAAGTGGTGAACCTTGCCCCATCCTTGCCTTTCCAGTTACCAATGAACCCTGTTTACCTGTAGAATGTCCCAAACGGGTGTGTTTTTATCATTCCACAACTTTCCCAGTCTTTTGTTGCTCCTCTCCCAACATTTTTGGAATGTGTTGCAGGCATCAAATTCAGAATGAGTGAGAATTAGTGTCTTCTTCTTCTTCTGGCTGCTCCTGTTAGGGGTCGCCACAGTGGATCTGTTCTGAATATGTGATTTGGCATAGATTTTACACCAGATGCCCTTCCTGATGCAACCCTCCCCAATCTATCCAGGCTTGGGACCAGCACTAAGTATGCACTGGCTTGTGTAAACCCAGTGGCTGGGGATTTTACCAAATCTGCATGTCTTTGAACTGTGGGAGGGAGCCAAAGCACCCAGAGGAAACCCACAAGGAGAACATGTAAACTCCACACAGAAAAGCCCCTGCTGGCCATGAAGTTCGAACCTGGAACCTGTATTATTACAACCTGGAATAAAATAAAATAAAACATGATAAAATGAAATAAATAAATAAAGCTAAAATAAAATAAATAAAAAGTGGGAGTCCACAAAGCTACCCTTACATCTGGAAAATTACATATACTTGACACTTCACATGCACTTCACAACATACCAGGCATCCTTTTTCCAGGCCAGTTCTATCCCGACTTCATTCTTTGTAATTTAATGGGAACCAGGAACCTTCTTGCTGTGAGGCAGTGTTGCAGTTGAGTCACTAAACCTTGAATCTGAGTCCAGTCTCGACTCCCCAGTGTTTAAGTCCAAGTCATGAAAGAAAATTTCGAGTCGAGTCCGAGTTGAGTCCACTATTGATCCGAGTCGCATCCGAGAACAAGACTCTACCCGCATCATTTGACGGTGGCTGTTGCTGCTGTCTGGCAAGGCATGCTGCAATACAGATGTGAGTGGGGAGTCAAACTCTCGCGGTTACCAGAGGACTAGCCACCCACTGTAACCCTAGCTATGTAATAGGTGAGAGACCGAGGGCTACGTAAACGGAGATCGGTGCCACCCTATGCGCCACTTGGTGTGGGAAGGACTTTGGCTTTGGTTTGGTTGCTGCCTTTATGTGAAAGCGTCTCTGCTACTCTGTTGGATTAACGTTACTGCACGATTGCCCCATTTTAGTTAACAGGCTACAGATAAAAAGCTTGTTCATCGCTCAGCAAATAACATGAGAGAGGGTTAACATTAACTAGTTCACTAGCAAACAAGCCCTGCTATCAACAGAGCAATGAACACAGCGTGTCACTTCCTTCTCTGGGTGGAGTCTTGCCAAATGATGATTGAAGTTCGAGGTTGTCCCCGTCGTCTCCTCGATAGTTCTTTTACATATGGAACACATAGCAGTGCATTTTTTCCCACTGCACGAGAAGTCTGTAGAAGCAAAGCGGACAATCCTAGGGGCGTCTCTCCAGGCATTTTAGCGCCATTGGCGTTAGTTTGTTCCTGAACATGATGTATGAACAGGTGAATGTGCATTCTCTTGCTCAAAATTAGTACAAAAATTAATATAGATATACCATAAATATCTTATGCCAAATTATTATGGCATGCTACAAAAAAATAAAGAAAAAATCAGAGTCCTCGTCTCCAATTTATGAGTCCAAATACAGTTAATGCACGAGTCCGAATCATCAGTGCTCAGGTCCAAGTCGAGTCACGAGTCCTTAATATTAGGGCACGAGTCAGGCTCGAGTACTACAAACCTGCTGTGAGGCGACAGTGCGAACCACTGCAACTCCGTGCCACCGCAAATTCAGAATGAGTGTATATTTATACAACCCCAATTCCAAAAAAGTTGGGACAAAGTACAAATTGTAAATAAAAACGGAATGCAATGATGTGGAAGTTTCAAAATTCCATATTTTATTCAGAATAGAACATAGATGACATATCAAATGTTTAAACTGAGAAAATGTATCATTTAAAGAGAAAAATTAGGTGATTTTTAAATTTCATGACAACAACACATCTCAAAAAAGTTGGGACAAGGCCATGTTTCCCACTGTGAGACATCCCCTTTTCTCTTTACAACAGTCTGTAAACGTCTGGGGACTGAGGAGACAAGTTGCTCAAGTTTAGGGATAGGAATGTTAACCCATTCTTGTCTAATGTAGGATTCTAGTTGCTCAACTGTCTTAGGTCTTTTTTGTCATATCTTCCGTTTTATGATGCGCCAAATGTTTTCTATGGGTGAAAGATCTGGACTGCAGGCTGGCCAGTTCAGTACCCGGACCCTTCTTCTACGCAGCCATGATGCTGTAATTGATGCAGTATGTGGTTTGGCATTGTCATGTTGGAAAATGCAAGGTCTTCCCTGAAAGAGACGTCGTCTGGATGAGAGCATATGTTGCTCTAGAACCTGGATATACCTTTCAGCATTGATGGTGTTTTTCCAGATGTGTAAGCTGCCCATGCCACACGCACTAATGCAACCCCATACCATCAGAGATGCAGGCTTCTGAACTGAGCGCTGATAACAACTTGGGTCGTCCTTCTCCTCTTTAGTCCGAATGACACGGCGTCCCTGATTTCCATAAAGAACTTCAAATTTTGATTCGTCTGACCACAGAACAGTTTTCCACTTTACCACAGTCCATTTTAAATGAGCCTTGGCCCAGAGAAGACGTCTGCGCTTCTGGATCATGTTTAGATATGGCTTCTTCTTTGAACTATAGAGTTTTAGGTGGCAACGGCAGATGGCACGGTGAATTGTGTTCACAGATAATGTTCTCTGGAAATATTCCTGAGCCCATTTTGTGATTTCCAATACAGAAGCATGCCTGTATGTGATGCAGTGCCGTCTAAGGGCCCGAAGATCACGGGCACCCAGTATGGTTTTCCGGCCTTGACCCTTACGCACAGAGATTCTTCCAGAGTCTCTGAATCTTTTGATGATATTATGCACTGTAGATGATGATATGTTCAAACTCTTTGCAATTTTACACTGTCGAACTCCTTTCTGATATCGCTCCACTATTTGTCAGTGCAGAATTAGGGGGATTGGTGATCCTCTTCCCATCTTTACTTCTGAGAGCCGCTGCCACTCCAAGATGCTCTTTTTATACCCAGTCATGTTAATGACCTATTGCCAATTGACCTAATGAGTTGCAATTTGGTCCTCCAGCTGTTCCTTTTTTGTACCTTTAACTTTTCCATCCTCTTATTGCCCCTGTCCCAACTTTTTTGAGATGTGTTGCTGTCATGAAATTTCAAATGAGCCAATATTTGGCATGAAATTTCAAAATGTCTCACTTTCGACATTTGATATGTTGTCTATGTTCTATTGTGAATACAATATCAGTTTTTGAGATTTGTGAATTATTGCATTCCGTTTTTATTTACAATTTGTACTTTGTCCCAACTTTTTTGGAATCGGGGTTGTAAAAAACAATCAAGTTTATCATTTTGAACATGAAATATCTGGTCTTTGTATCGTATTCAATGGAATAAAGGGTGAAAATGATTGGGAAATCATTGCATTCTGTTTTTATTTACATTTTACACAATGGCCCAACTTTTTTTTTTTGCTTTTTTTTTTTTAGTGAGATTGTACTCAACATTTCCAGAACTATACAATGAATCTATAGTACAGTACATGCCAATCATTAATCATATATTAAGGATAAATATAACTGATATAACGAATATCCTGTGAATTATTTCTATTGAAGTCGAGGAAAACACACAGGGCTTCGTGTTGTTCATTTTTTTTAAACACCCCCCCCCCCCCCCCCCCCCCCCCCCATTTTTTTTCTTTTTTTTAAATTTTCAGGAAATTTTTGAAAGTGCCTGTTTGAACACAGGGTTAATTTTAACTTTCTCAAGCTTGAGGATTTTTTTTTTTGAGCAACACTGCAGCCTCGAGCCATTGAGGGTGTTAATCTCTGAACACACCTCACGCCTGACAAAAAGACCTCCAATTAACGCAGTTCCTCTAAATAAGGAAAAATCACGGTTTAAAGATTAGAGATAATGATGCATTTAGGTGGTCATGCTTTTTTTTAATTGGAAGGAATCTGGAGATTTTGCTCAGTGCTCAAATTTCAGTAGAACACACACACACACACACACACACACACACACACACACACACACACACACACACACAAGCTAATGAGGAAAGGCAAACCAAACCAATCAACTTTATATGACATAACACTCAACAACTAACGCAGAGGTGCTACTGCTTCCCACACAGCATCCGAGATTCGCTCCATGCAATTCTGCTGTAACACACAGCAAACACACACACACACACACACACACACACACACACACACACACACACACACACTTTCAGAATTTCATTTCTGCCAAATAAATCAATTATGCAATGCATCTTGAACAGCAACAACGGCACGTGAGGAAAGTTACAGAAGGAATCCGGCGTTACAAAATGTCACATATTAAAAACCACACATTAGAAATGTCACCTTAAAATGTCATGTCAGAGACGTCACGGTAGAAATCACACGCGAAAATGTCAAGTTGAACTCGCCACCTCAGGAACTTCATATACAAAACCTGAGGCAGAAAGATCACATTCAAAACGATCACATTCATCACTGTTCCATGTGTAACATTACAAACGTCATGGTGGAAAATGTGAGAATAAAGAAATTCACATCACGTCTAACTTGTACACACAAGAAATGCCACACAAGAAGCGTTTTGCGAGTTTTGCTATTTTTTCAAACTAACGTGTGAGAAGTTTTGCATTATTACATGAGAAACTGCATGTTACAGATTTTACACTTCACAAAGGTCATGTTAAAAATGTCGTGTTACAAACGTTACATCAGAAATATCATGTTAGAAATGTTGTAAGAAACATCACGTTACAAACGTTACACGATAATGCTATGTTATAAATGTTACATTTTGAATGCGACATTACGTTACATTTTTAATGCTATGTTATAAATGTTACATTTTGAATGTTACATTACAAATATTACATTTTGAATGATATGTTATAAATATTACATTTTGAATGTTATGATATAAATGCTACATTATAAATGTTACATTTTGAATGCTATGTTATAAATGTTACATTTTGAATGTTACATTTTAAATGTTAAATTTTGAATGCTATATTATAACTGGTACACTTTGAATGCTATGTTATAAATGTTACATTCAGAATGCTACGTTGTAAATGTCACATTTTGAATGTTAGGATATAAATGTTACATTTTTAATGCAACGTTATAAATGTTATATTTAGAATGGTATGTTTTAAATGTTACATTTTGAATGTAATGTTATGAATGTTACATTTTGAATGTTACATGATAAATGCTACATTTTGAATGGTACGTTATAAATGTTACTGTGGCAGCGGGGGCGTGGCCAAGCGTTGGTCTGTGACCGGAGTGCGGAGTCGGGGAAGGTAAGTGGCAGAATCACTGCACCTGAGGTTGATTAATGTGTTTGTGTGTCTTCCCCAGTGACCGCGCCCTATTTAAGGAAGAGAGCGAGAGCAGAGAGGGCTCTCTCCCCAACCAGACGACTGGAGTGTGTGTGGAAAGTTAAGGCTGAAAAGCTAAAATAAATGGGTTTTGTGAACTCAGCTCTGGCCTGCCATCCTTCTGTGCTCCACCCACCCATCCGAACCACTACAGTGGTGCCGAAACCCGGGACTTGGAGTGCTGAAGCAGAACAGCCCCATGGAGTCCTCCCCTTTCGCTGAGCTGATCCACGCCCTCGCCACGGCCCAGCAAAGCCAGCACCAGGCACTAGTCACCCTCCAGAAGGAACAGGAACAGCGGTTCGAGGCCCTGGTGCTGGCTCAGCAGGAAGAGCGACAGGCGTTCCGGCACCTCCTCGCATCGGCGGGGTCCACCACCGTGGGGCCGTCCCCCTTAACCCTGACGAAGATGGGCCCGCAGGATGACCCCGAGGCCTTCCTCACGCTCTTTGAGCAGGTAGCAGAGACCTCGGGGTGGCTGGTGGAACAGCGCGCGGCGAAGCCTCCTCCCCCTGCTAACGGGAGAGGCGCAGTTGGCTGCGCTACAGCTCCCCGCCGACCGCTGGCTGGCCTACGCGGACCTTCGCCGGGCCGTCCTCCAGCGTGTGGGGCGCACCCCCAAGCAACAACAGCAGCGCTTCTACGCTTTGCGCTTGGAGGAAGTCGGCCGGCCGTTCGCGTTTGGCCAGCAACTCCGGGATGCCTGCGGGCGGTGGTTGAGGGCCGACAACTGCGACGCCGAGGGGATCATCGACCAGGTGGTGCTGGAGCAGTTCATTGCATGTCTACCAGCCGGAGCTGCAGAGTGGGTCCAGTGCCACCGCCCGGCGTCGCTGGATCAGGCAATCGAGCTGGCGGAGGACCATTTGGCGGCTGTCCCGATGGCAGGACAGCAGACAACCTCTTCTCCCCTCTCCTCTCTCTCTCCCTCTCCTCCTGTGTCTCATCCTCGCCCCGTTCCCCCACTGCGGAGGCGGGGGCCGGCCCCACCCTAGCCGGCCCGCCGCACCCGCGGTGCCCTCCCGTTTCTCCCTTCTGTGTCTGTCTCCCCCCCCCAGGTGAGTGAGCCCCAGAGCACCAGTGCAGAGAGGAAGCCCGTGCCGGTTTGCTGGCGCTGCGGGGAGCCGGGCCACCTCCAACAGCAGTGCTCGGTAATGGAGGTGGGCGTGGTGGTTCGGATCCCCGACGCGCCAGGAGCCACCCTCGATCGGGCCGGAGCATATCGCATACTGGTGAGTATCCAAGGGGATACACATCAGGCATTGGTGGATTCTGGTTGTAATCAGACCTCAATCCACCAAAACCTGGTGCAAGACAAGGCATTGGGGGGAGCACAATTGGTGAAGGTGTTGTGTGTGCACGGGGATGTTCACAACTACCCTTTAGTGTTGGTCCACATTTTTTTTCGAGGGGAAAAAATTTATAGTGAAGGCGTCGGTTAATCCTCGCGTTACCCACTTGATAATTTTGGGGACGGATTGGCCGGGATTTGGGGAATTAATGAGTCACCTAGTGAAGAGTGGGTCCTGCCGTAGTTTAATAAGGGGGAGGTCCCGGTGTCATGTTGGCGGGAGCAGCTGTCACAGAGCCGTCTACGTCAGCTCCGCGTCAGAGTGAGGAGCCGCCAGCTCCTCCTCTCTATCGGGGAATCCCTCGCGGATTTTTCATTAGAGCAGTTGCAAGACGAGACTCTGCAGCATGCATTTGACCAAGTGAGAGTAATCGATGGTCAAATGCTCCAGCCAAACGCCACCCCGTCCTTCCCCTACTTCGCAATTATGAAGGATAGATTATACTGAGTGATGCAGGACACTCAAACTAAAGAGCAAGTCACACAGCTGTTGATTCCAAAGAGCCACCGGGAATTGGTATTCCAGGCAGCTAACTTTAATCCCATGGCTGGACACTTAGGGCGGGATAAAACACTAGCCCGAATAATGGCCCGGTTCTATTGGCCAGGGATTCGCAGCGATGTCCGTAGGTGGTGTACAGCGTGCCGCAAATGCCAGTTAGTAAATCCAGCGGCCATTCCAAAAGAGCCTTTGCGCCCTCTCCCATTAATCGAGATGGATCTCGTCGGGCCATTAGAGCGGTCAACACGAGGGTACCGCTTTATATTAGTTCTGGTGGACTATGCAACGCGATACCTGGAAGCGGTGTCTCTTCGCAATATCTCAGCACGCAGTATTGCGGAAGCGCTCTTCCGCGTTATCTCCCGAGTTGGAATCCCGAAAGAGATTCTGACTGACCAAGGCACCGCGTTTATGTCACGTACACTAAATGAACTGTATAGGTTGTTGGGTATTAAGCCGATCCGCACCAGCGTGTATGACCCACAAACGGATGGTTTAGTTGAACGGTTCAGTCGCACCCTCAAGAATATAATTTAAAAAATTCGTGAGGACGCACGTAATTGGGATAAGTGGCTCGAACCCTTGTTGTTTTCAGTGCGAGAGGTCCCCCAAGCCTCCATGGGGTTCTCCCCGTTTGAATTGTTATACGGGCATAAGCCGCGCGGCATTCTAGATGTGCTGCGGGAAAATTGGGAGGAGGGACCTTCACCAAGTAAAAATGAAATCCAATATGTTATTGACCTGCGTGCAAAACTCCACACACTCGCCCACCTAACCCAGGAGAATTTGCAGCAGGCCCAAGAATGACAAACCCACCTGTACAACAAGGGTACGTGCCTCAGGGAGTTCACACCGGGAGATAAAGTACTCGTACTGTTGCCCACATCGAGCTCCAAATTAATTGCTAAGTGGCAAGGACCCTTTGAGGTCACACGGCGAGTCGGGGACGTTGACTATGAGGTGAGGTGAACAGACAGGGGTGGGGCGTTACAGGTTTACCACCTCAATCTGCTCAAACTCTGGAACGAGGAGGTCCTCGTGGCATTGGTGTCAGTGGTTCCGGAGAAGGTGGAGCTGGGGCCGGAGGTTCAAAAGGGAACATTGGCATCACGTACCTCTCCGGTCCCCTGTGGAGACCACCTCTCCCCGACCCAACTTGCGGAGGTTGCCCAGTTGCAGACCGAGTTTTCGGACGTATTCTCGCCCCTGCCCGGCCACACCAACCTCATAGAGCACCACACTGAGACGCCCCCGGGGGTGGTAGTGCGTAGCCGCCCTTACAGGCTACCTGAACACAAGAAAAAAGTGGTTCGGGAAGAACTCGAGGCCATGCTCGAAATGGGCATCGTTGAGGAGTCCCACAGTGACTGGAGCAGCCTGGTGGTCTTGGTACCCAAGGCCGACAGGTCGGTCCGGTTCTGTGTAGACTATAGGAAAGTCAACGCGGTGTCTAAGTTCGACGCGTACCCAATGCCTCGTATTGATGAGATGCTCGATCGACTAGGCTCAGCTCGCTTTTACTCGCCACTGGATTTAACAAAGGGTTATTGGCAGATCCCCTTGACTCCATTATCCTGAGAAAAAAACGGCCTTTTCCACACCGTTCAGCTTACACCAGTTTGTCACACTTACTTTTGGGCTGTTTGGGGCGCCCACTACGTTTCAGCAGCTGATGGATAGGGTCCTCTGCCCCCACGCCACCTATGTGGCCGCCTACCTCGACAATATCATTATCTATAGTAATGACTGGCCGAGGCACCTCCAACATCTGAGGGCCGTCCTTAGGTCACTGAGGCAAGCGGGTCTCACAGCCAACCCGAAGAAGTGTGCGATTGGGCGGGTGGAAGTACGGTATCTGGGCTTCCACTTGGGCAACGGGCAGGGGTGTCCCCAAATTAACAAGACAGCAGCAATTGCGGCCTGCCCGAGGCCCAAGACCAAAAAGGGGGTGAGACAGTTCCTGGGGCTGGCTGGCTATTATCGTAGGTTTGTACCTAACTATTCGGACGTCACCAGCCCGCTGACTGATCTGACTAAAAAGGGGGCACCAGATCCAGTCCAGTGGATGGAGCAATGCCAGCGGGCTTTTCTGAGGTAAAGGCCGCACTGTGTGGGGGGCCACTTTTACACTCCCCTGACTTTTAGGGCTGGGGGCTGTTTTGTCCCAGGAGGTGGAGGGGGAGGACCACCCAGTGTTGTATATCAGTAGGAAGCTGTCGGTGTGTGAGGGGCGCTACAGCACCATTGAAAAGGAGTGCCTAGCGATCAAGTGGGCAGTCCTCGCCCTCCGTTACTACCTGCTGGGATGCCCTTTCACCCTCTGTTCGGACCACGCGCCCCTCCAGTGGGTCCACCGCATGAAGGATGCCAACGCACGGATCACCCGTTGGTATCTGGCACTCCAACCCTTCAACTTCAAGGTGATCCACAGGCCAGGGGCGCAGATGGCCATGGCGGACTTCCTCTCCCATCGGGGGTGGGGGGTGGGGAGTTGGCTGCAGGCGTCGGTCTGTGACCGGAGGGCGGAGTCGGGGAAGGTAAGTGGCAGAATCACTGCACCTGAGGTTGATTAATGTGTTTGTGTGTCTTCCCCAGTGACCGCGCCCTATTTAAGGAAGAGAGCGAGAGCAGAGAGGGCTCTCTCCCCAACCAGATGACTGGACTGTGTGTGTGTGTGTGTGTGTGTGTGTGTGTGTGTGTGTGTGTGTGTGTGTGTGTGTGTAGTTAAGGCTGAAAAGCTAAAATAAATGGGTTTTGTGAACTCAGTTCTGTCTGGCCTGCCGTCCTTCTGTGCTCCACCCACCCATCTGAACCGCTACAGTTACATTTTGAATGCTACATAATAAATGCTACATTTTGAATGTAACGTTATAAATGTTACATTTTGAATGTTACGTTATAAATGTTACATTTAGAATGTTGTAAATGTTACATTTAGAATGGTATGTTATAAATGTTACATTTTGAATGCTATGTAATAAATGTTACATTCTCAATATTATGTTATAAATGTTAAATTTCGAATGCTATGTTATAAATGTTACATTTTGAATGCTACGTTATAAATGTTACATTTTGAATGTTACATTTTAAATGTTAAATTTTGAATGCTGCATTATAAATGTTACATTTTGAATGCTATGTTACAAATGTTACATTTAGAATGCTACATTATAACTGGTATACTTTGGCCGAATCCCATTTCACCCCTTGGACCAACCCCTTGGCCCTTCCCCTCCATTTTGCGCGTTCACGTGAAGGGGTAGGGGTATCCCAATCCCAGTTAACGCGGAGGGGTAGGGGAAGGGGTAGGGCTTCTGTACCCCTCCAAATGGAGATTTTCCTGGAGCAGACTCCGAACGAAGGGGTTTGAGTGATTTCCCACAATGCCATGCGGATTTCAGCGAGATTTCATGCGGATTTCAGAAAGATGGCGGTTCCCGCGGCGAAAGATTGTCATAAATGTATTTTCTCCATTATTTACGTGTTTTAAGTTGTTATAACCGTTCTATTACTATGTCAATAGTGTTAACTAGCCTATTAACGTTAACGTACTATAACATTAACGTTGTGTGATCGGTTGATGCAATGAAAATTGTGAACAAAGTTGTTATTTAGCAGTTAGCTCAAGTAATTACAAACAACAGAGGATCTGCTTTTCTGTTGTGTCGTTACGTTAACCAGCTTCCCATCCCTGTGTACTTGAACTAGGGAATCCAGAGGAAACACGCCGCTTGATTCGCTTTCGAGCTGAGAATGAGCAGCGATTTCTGAAATCCAAAGCTGCTGCTAAAAAGCTTTGGGAGTGAGTATTGTTTTCGGTTGCTTGACTGCGTACGTTTTGTTCTGTTATTCTCGCTTTTATTGTTTACATGAGTGTTCTGACACCTCATTCTGTCGGATGTGGTGCACGAAGCGCCAAAGATATCCCATTCAGTGGTGTTAGTTAACAAATCACACCCTACATTAGCTTGCTCTTCACAGTGTTTACATCACTCCTCATATTTATGATACAGGACGCTGATCAAGGAGCTTGGCCTGGAGGGAAAGGTGACCTCCCAGCAAGCATCAAAAAAGTGGGAGAACTTGAAAAAGAAGTATAAGGTATGTGGGCAGCAATGTCGTTCTAGTAGATGGATGAATGTATTATTTAAATGATTTTCAGTTAGCCCAGGACACAGTGATCACAACAGCAGCAGACGGCATTTCAGCAGAGATTTCTGGTTCTGCCTCTGGCTCTGACTGTAGCGGCTGGTCGCAGCCAATGACGCATTTGGTCGCGTTTTGCTAACGTAAACGCTGACGGAGGTACGCGATGACGTATGCGATCGTTGAAGGGCTATCCCAATACGTAAGGGTTGAATTTCAAGCCCTATCCCTTGTAGCTCAGTTTCAAGGGGAAGGGCCAAGGGGAAGGGGGAGGGGGAGGGGGAGGGGTAGAAATTAGAATTGGGATTGGGCCTTTGAATGCTATGTGATAAATGTTGTATTTTAATGCCATGCTATAAATGTTACATTTTGAACACTGCTTTAAAATGTTACATTTTGAATGTTGCGTTATAAATGTTACATTTTGAATCCTGCATTATAAATGTTACATTTTGAATGGTACGTTATAAATGCTACATTTTGAATGCTACATAATAAATGTTACATTTACGCTACGTTCACACTGCAAGGCTTAATGCTCAATTCCGATTTTTTTGTGAAATCCGATTTTTTTGTGAGGTCGTTCACATTAACAAATATATGCGACTTGTATGTGATCCTCAGTATGAACGAAAAGCGACCTAAAAGTGTTCCGCATGCGCATTGCAGGATACAACGACGTCACACGCAGTGAGCATGGCCAGTGTTTACGGAAGTAAAACCGCCCGGTTGCGGTATGACCCATCCAATCTATCTTGAATAGCTGCATCCCCCCAAATGGAAATCAGCTCCCTAACCTCTGCGTCCTTCCATTGAGAAGATTCAGAACCTTCACAGCCCGAAGCGTCCCTCGCACTGATGTCATGCGCAGGGGCGCAGATACGTTTTTTGAACTGGGGGGGACAAAAAACTGGGGGGGAGAAAGCTGCCAGCAAACCAACCCCAACCCCGATATGCCTGTCAAACTTCTTGTGGGTTACCATAGCAACCAAGCTCGAGCTCGCAACCTGTGCAGTCTGCGCAGCTCAACCAACCGAATATCAGTCTTTGTTTTGTTTTATGTGAGTTGTTGCAACTATGTATACACTGCCGTGCACCTCAATAAACCGAATGGTAATTAGTCTTTTGATTTTTCCGTGAGGTTTGCCTTATGCAAAGAAAGACAGCATAGACGTTTTTTCCTCCCTATAAGTGGGGGGGACCGAACGAGGTGAATTTAAATCTGGGTGGGACGAGTTCCCCCCTCTATCTGCGCTCGTGATTATGCGCCATGTTGTTGTAACTTTTTTTGAGAGACCCGCCGCCTACTTCAGTGCAGAATAGTGACGTTTGTGGCTTGTTGATGATGTGTAAGTCGGATGAATGCGACCTGGCGGTTCAGACTGAAGTCGCATATGAAAAGAGCGGATAGGAATCGGAATTAGGACCACATATCCAAACGGCCTGGGTCGGATTTGAAAAAATCGGATCTGTGTCGTTCATATTGTCAATAAAAGATCGGATACAGGTCACATATGGGCGAAAAGATCAGATTTGAGTCACTTCACCCTGCAGTGTGAATGTAGCCTTAGAATGACATGTTATAAATGTTACATTTTGAATGCTGCATAATAAATGCTACATTTTGAATGTTACGTTTTAAATGTTAAGTTTTGAATCCTGTGTTATAAATGTTACATTTTGAATGCTACATATTAAATGTTACATTTTGAGCACTGCTTTAAAATGTTCCATTTTGAATGTTGCATTATAAATGTTACATTTTGAATGCTGCATTACAAATGTTACAATTTTAATGCTACATTGTAAACGTTACATTTAGAATGGTACGTTATAAATGTTACATTTTGAATGCTGCATTATAAATGTTACATTTTCAATGCTACATAATAAATGTTACATTTAGAATGGTATGTTATAAATGTTACATTTTGAATGTTACGTTATAAATGTTACATTTTTAATGCTACATTGTAAATGTTACATTTAGAATGGTATGCTATAAATGTTACATTTTGAATGCTACATAATAAATGGTACATTTAGAATGGTATGTTATAAATGTCACATTTTGAATGTTACGTTATAAATGTTACTTTTAGAATGCTATGTTGTAAATGTTACATTTAGAATGGTATGTTATAAGTGTTACATTTTGAATGCTATGTTATAAATGTTACATTTTGAATGCTATGTTATAAATGTTACATTTTGAATGCAACATTGTAACTGTTACATTTTGAATCCTACATTTTAAATGTTACATTTTGAATGCTGCATTATAAATGTTACATTCTGAAGGCTATGTTACAAATGTTACATTTTGAATGTTACATCATAAATGATACATTTAGAATGCTACATTATAACTGGTACACTTTGAATGCTATGTTATAAATGCTACATTTTAATGCCATGTTATAAGTGCTACATTTTTAATGCTACGTTATACATGTTACATTTAGAATGGTAGGTTATAAATGTTACATTTTGAATGCTATATAATAAATGTTACATTTTGAATGTAGCATTATAAATGTTACATTTTGAATGTTATGTTATAAATGTTACATTTCGAATGTTACGTTATAAATGTTACATTTTAAATGCTGCGTAATAAATGCTACATTTTGAATGTTACATTTTAAATGTTAAGTTTTGAATCCTGTGTTATAAATGTTGCATTTTGAATGCTACATATTGTTACATTTTGAACACTGTGTTATAAATGTTACATTTTGAATACTGTTATAAATGTTACATTTTGAGTGCTGTGTTTAAATGTTACATTTTAATGTTGTGTTATAAATGTTACATTTTGAATGCTGCATTATAAATGTTACAATTTGAGGGTTAAGTTTTAAACGTGACATTTTGAATGCTGTTTTATAAATGTGACATTGTGAATGTTACATTACAAATGTTACATTTCGAAGATTACATTATAAATGTTACATTTTGAATGCTACACTGTATATGTTACACTTTGAATGTTACGTTACAAATATTGCATTTTGAAAGCGATGTTATAAATGTTACATTTTGAATGTTATGTTATAAATGTTACATTTTGAATGCTGTGTTAAAATGTTACATTTTAACGTTGTGTTATAAATGTTATATTTTGAATGCTGCATTATAAATGTTACAATTTGAGGGTTAAGTTTTAAACGTGACATTTTGAATGCTGTTTTATAAATGTGACATTGTGAATGGTACGTTACAAATGTTACATTTCGAACATTACATTATAAATGTTACATTTTGAATGCTACGCTGTAAATGTTACACTTTGAATGTTACGTTACAAATATTACATTTTGAAAGCGATGTTATAAATGTTACATTTTGAATGTTATGTTATAAATGTTACATCTTGAATGCCCGCATTATAAATATTAAATTTTGAATGCTGCATTATAAATGTTACATTTTGAATGCTATGTTACAACTGTTACATTTTCAATGTTAGATTATAAATGTTACAATTTTAATGTTACATTATAAATGTTACATTTTGAATGTGACATTATAAATGTTACATTTTGAATATTGTGTTATAAATGTTATATTTTGAATGCTGTATTATGAATGTTACAATTTGAGGGTTACGCTATAAATGTTACATTTTGAATGTTAAGTTATAAACGTTACATTTTGAATGCAGCGTTAAAAATGTTAAATTTTAAACGCTACGTTATACAGTAAATGTAAATGTTATATGAGAAATGCTGTTATGAAATGTTACATTATGGATTTGACAAAATATCACAATAATAGAAATCTAGAATTAATTAAAATTTTGATGTTAAAACTATCATGCAAGAAACCTCACTTCAGAAATGTTATATTCGAAACATTTCATTCAAAACCTCATGCTAAAATTATTTTGTAGCTTTTTAATACCGACAGAAATGTAAAAGTGCCATGAAGGGTCACATTATTGCTTGAGCTAAATGAATGTAATTAAAATGAAAAACGCAGTAAGACCCGAAATGCTGCTCTGATAATAGAGACAAAGTGATATCGTGAAAAACCTGTCGAACTTTTCACAAGTGAGAGTGAAACATTTTATCGTAAACAATAAAAATAAGTGTTTAAGTGTTTAAAGTTGTGATGAAAGCTACAGACACTCACTCTGCCCCTGAAACAGATTTTAACCACTTCTAACACACCAGCTGTGTGTGTGTGTGTGTGTGTGTGTGTGTGTTTGATAGAGAGAGAGAGCGAGAGAGAGACAGATGGTGCACTTCCTGTTTCAGTGTGTAGTGCAGTACGGATCATTGCTCCGTCTAACTCACTGTCCTTGAAGGAAAGATTTAGCATGGAAAAAAAGTAAAAATTGTAAGAAAAATGGAAGTGTGTGTGAAAGCTGTAGCAGTGTGTGTGTGTGTGTGTGTGTGTGTGTGTGTGTGTGTGTGTGTGTACGCGCAGGGTGCCTTGTGCAGCTCCAGTAAACGTTACTGTAGCTCCTGTGCTGTAAAATTGCTACTTTCATGCTCAGTGAGTTTGACAAAAGCGATCGAGGTGTGTGTGTGTGTGTGTGTGTGTGTGTGTGTGCCAAGAAGTAATCACTCTCAGCAGACAAGTCCCTGGGCTTCCTTAAATCTCTCTGTACTGTGCCATGTTTCATTTCCTTCCTCCAGTCTGTTGTTGGAGAAATTCTAAAACTCAACTTCTTCGGCGTTCATCTGATCAACAGAAATCATCGCACTGATAAAGCAGCGAAAACACACTTTTAATATTTTTTAAAGAGTGTTAATTTCATAAATTATTTTGAAAAAAAAAGTTTTTTTAAACATATTTTCTTTTTTTTAATTTCCTTTTTTTTTCTTATTTTATAAGTGATGTTAACAGTCGATAAAACTGTAACTTTACCCTGCTGCTGCTCGTGACGTCCCTCCTGTCCTCTGAAGACTCGTGCGGAGGGGACGGGTTCAGAAATCCATATTCATGAACATGGAGCGAATTTAATAAATATTCAATAATTACTTTTTGGTTTTTCTTATAAAATTAGATTTACATTATGAGTAAAGTCTTTAGTCATGTATCTTTCATCAGGATACAGAGGGAAGGGGACATGCTGTTCATTCACTCAAATCCCCTCACATTTTCCCTGCAGGTCCCAGGAATCGAACTGGCAACCTTCTGGGCCCAAGGCTGCTTCTCTAACATTCAGGCCACGGCTGCCCCCAGACAATTTATGCATGCCCAGTGTGGGTGTATGTACATTTTTGACTGTGCATTGATTTCAGAAAACCCAAAATAAATTAAAACTTGTGCACCAAATTCTTGTTTTTTTTTCTGTTAATGATGTACAGTGCTGTACAAAAGTCTTACTCACATGTAAAGAAATGCTGTCGACCAAAAATGACTTCAAAATAATGAAATTAAATGTTTCAATATTTAAAAGAAATACTATAAACAGTAATCAGTGAGCCATAATAAATGAAACAAAGTCAATATTTGGTGTGAGACAAAATGTCCTTTGCTTTGAAAAATATATCCGTCCCGGGTCCAGTGAGGTCAGGTTTATGCGGAAATGATCTGTAGGTTTTCCTGAGCATCTTACAGAACCAGCCACAGTTCTTCTGCACACTTTGACTGTCACACTCACTTCTTCATTTTACACCAAAACCCAGCAGCCTTTATTATGCTTTCTTTTTTTAATCTGGAAAGTGCTCTCTTATGGAATATGCTGCTCAGATACGAACTCCTTTTTTTCTGTAACATTTAATTTTGTGCTGGAAAAAGCAAATAAACGTTTGGACTCTACAATGTTTTTGTAATGTTGTGACTCGATAATGTAGAAGTCATAAAATAGAAATCTATAACAAAGTTTGTATGAAAAAATAGGAGGCTAAGACTTTTGCACAACACTGTACTGTATATAATGAAATGAGATATATTTTTAATTTAAACAATATTATTTACTGTAATTATTTTTCGTCTCTCTTCATTTTCTTTCCTTTGCTTTTTTCTCGTCTTCTCTTGCGAGTTTGCTGGTAAAGTCATTGTCCTCTGACGATGTTGGATGGTGACAGGCGAACAAAAACAAAAGAAAAACAAAAACAAAGAAACAAACAAATATACATCTGTATAATCTGTACAGATTCTGTAAACAAAAATCTTTATTCATTTTGGTATACGAGGTGATTATTTTAACCAATACTATCTTCCTTATTTATTTATTGATTGATTCATTCATTCATTTATTCATCTATCTAAATGTTTTTTAAAAATTTAAATTAATATGTGTTTCGCTAAAAAACTCCTTAACGTCCTCTGAACTTGCAGACTGAGGTCAAAAAAAGAAAAATCAAAACAAAACAAAAAATAATTTAGATTTTGGGATTCATTCAATGATATTTAAGGAAATCCACATTCATGAACATGATGCTATTTTAATCAGCCCTCTCTTATCTATCTATCTATCTATCTATCTATCTATCTATCTATCTATCTATCTATCTATCTATCTATCTATCTATCTATCTATATATCTATCTATTAATCAAGCCATAAAAATGTTGCTAGTAAAGTCTTTATAATCCTCCAAAGATGTGTGGTGATGGGTTTAATAATAATAATAATAATAATAATAATAATAATAATAATAATAATAACATTTTTTAATTCCTTTTGATTGAGGTTGATGTTAAAAATGGCAAAACAACTGAATTTATAAAAAAAAAAACTAAATAAGGATGATAATAAGCTTGAAGAAATAAAAAATTCAAATGTGAGTGAAACAATGCTTTTTAGTTTCAGGAGACGTAATGTTGAATTAATATATAATTAATGTTTAATTAATGTTTAATTACAGTCTGACTTGATTAATTACACCACAGCACAATATTTAGGCTGCTAATTTCGGGCGCTTTCTTGTGAAATATTCTATCAAATTAACTGCTGCATGGAAGTAAAACAATGTACTTAATTAATTTAAATAATTAATGAGTGAATAATTTGAACTGTTCACGCGCAGTAAATCAAAAATAACACACCTCAGTGATTTAAACCTTTTTCACAACACAGGATTTGCTGCGCTGGTATGCAAAACAATTCTAAAGTTTTTAAATGATTTATAGAAAAAGATAATATTTAATAGCTAAAGGAAGGAAATACAAAAAATAATTTTCATGTTGAATTCAAGGAAAAGATCGTTAACCTCCACACAGAGACGAGCATCAGGATGATGATCTGCTGCGGTACTGATGGGCTGCAAAGACTTTTTATTCGCAGAAAAATAAACACACCCTCCTTAATTTATTAAAAAATATTAATTGATTTATTGTGATGAGGCTTTAAGGGTTTTGTGAATGAGAACTGGAAAGAGACCATGCCCTTTCATTATTATTATTATTATTATTATTATTATTATTATTATTATTAATTTGGATTTGTTCATACAAAAAATATATTTTTATTCATTGTTTTTATGAGAACAGGAAATAAATAAACCAAGCGATATTCAAAACACTCCTTTGAGTGACATTTTTACAATCAGCTTTCAATGACTAAATAAATAAATAAATAAATAAATGAGAATATATTCAAATGAGCCTTTATTTATATTTGCATTTAATATATTTTTATTTTTGGCTTTTTATGACAGTTGGAAAAAGTAGCTATATTCAAAACACCTGCTTTATTATTATATTATATTATATTATATTATATTATATTATATTATATTATATTATATTATATTATATTATATTAAACACTGAATATTTATACCTTATGTAGCCATAATAGGTCAAATATATACGAGGATCAGTTTACACATAGTATAACCTCATCCACATGATGTGTGTGTGTGTGTGTGTGTGTGTGTGTGTGTGTGTGTGTGTGTGTGTGTGTGTGTGTGTGTGCACGCGCGCTGATGGTCTCTTTTATCTTTGATTTATTTTTTCTTTCTTTCTTTGTCTGTTTTTACCCGAGTGTGTGTGAGTCCGTGTGTATGTTTATTATGGAGTTGTGTGTGTGTGTGTGTGTGTGTGTGTGTGTGTGTGTGTGTGTGTGTGTGTGTGTGTACTCTGATCCACTCAGTCTATTAAAGCCAGAATAATCCTCTCTCTCTCTCTCTCTCTCTCTCTCTCTCTCTCTCTCTCTCAGTGGTGACAATCACTTGGAACACTGAGCTGGTACAGCTTCCCGATTGTTAATCAATAGCACACACACACACACACACACACACCTATATGAATACACATATACCGGTACCTACACTTAATACACACACACACACACGCACACACACACACACACACACACACGTATATGTGTATGAGGAGAGCACTTTATGAAGTGTAAGTGGAGTTGAGGAAGCTGCCGGTAAGGTCAGGGTTTGGATTCGGAGCCATAACTGCACACGGCTATTAAGAAAAGGAGCCACTTTAGATAAAAGCTCCTTCCATTATGAGGAAAGCGACACAGATCTGGTTTGGATTCGAAACACACACACACGAACATATACACACACACATACACAAACGATGTGTATCAAATTCCTCTTTCCTAACGCGCAATCTATCCCTAATGTTAACCTCAGGATTTTGTGGAATAACATATATATATATATATATATATATATATATATATATATAGTTATATATAGTTATATAGTTATTCCACAAAATCGAGTCATACATGAGCTGATAGGTGACGAGGCGTGTAGCACCGAGTTGTCTATAATTCTAACTTATAATTTGTCTATAATCCATTCAATACAATGAGATTGAGTGGAATAACTGTTTTATTCTGTCCACATTCACTGGATTTTGAGAAACAGCATTTTTATTTTTTGCAAATTCGACAAATAAAAACTTGATACAAAACATCTAGTGGCGGCACGGTGGTGTAGTGGTTAGCGCTGTCGTCTCACAGCAAGAAGGTCCGGGTTCGAGCCCCGTGGCCGGCGAGGGCCTTTCTGTGCGGAGTTTGCATGTTCTCCCCGTGTCCGCGTGGGTTTCCTCCGGGTGCTCCGGTTTCCCCCACAGTCCAAAGACATGCAGGTTAGGTTAACTGGTGACTCTAAATTGAGCGTAGGTGTGAATGTGAGTGTGAATGGTTGTCTGTGTCTATGTGCAGCCCTGTGATGACCTGGCAACTTGTCCAGGGTGAACCCCGCCTTTCGCCTGTAGTCAGCTGGGATAGGCTCCAGCTCGCCTGCGACCCTGTAGAACAGGATAAAGCGGCTACAGATAATGAGATGAGACAAAACGTCTGACAAAATAATTTATGCTTAGAATGTAAACAAACCTGCAAAATGACAGGAGCAATTTGTGAAAAATGCGATAATAATCATCATTGAAAAAAAATCTTACCATCAAATATTTTTATTCCACATTTTGTTGCTTTTTTTTGTATTTTTTGAGGTTTTGTTTTCGAGTAGAGTTTTTATTTCGTCCTCGGTTGGTTCAGTAACACGCGCCGCCATTTTTTTTCTCTACTCATGGTATATGAGCCGATCTCCTAGTAGTAGAGTAGCCAATCAGAGTGCGTGAGCTGCATTATATACAGTGTGTGTGTAGTTTCAGTTATAATAATAATAATAATAATAATAATAATAATAATAATAATAATAATAATAAAATGCATAAGAAATCATTCAGTCAATCAGCCTATCAGCGACAGCATGTCATCCCTTCGAAGGTGAATTCCGACTCAGTATTCCTGGGATACTCTGAACATTCCGCTCCCCTCTGAGAAGGAGAACGCTCTTACAACAGATGAACAAATAAATTAATTAATTAAAAATCTGAATACGCAGAAAAAGGCAGAGGTGCCAGTGCCAACACACAGAAGTGCTCTCATCAATACATCTGTACTCTATGAATATGCAAAATATGCAAATTTCCAAACTCTACCTGCCACACCCCTTTTCCTAGTAAACTGGAGTATTTATATGCATACTGGAAGGTGATTGGCTCGTGTATTTTATGACCTAATAACACAACACTGGATAATGAAATGTTCTCAGCTTTCCAAAAAGGCTCTCAGTCGAACCCTGTGATTATTAAGTTGCAGGGTTCTACCGAGATCTGTTAATTGGACAGCAAAGTGCATTGTGGGGAATTTTTGCCTGCTTCAGGATATGCTTTTGAACTACAAAATGGGTTCATTCTCAAAATAGTGCAGTATGTAGTGAACAGGGCGTGGTTTCTGACACACTTTCAGCGTCTCTAATGAGGTTTTCAGCTCGAGATGTTTTTTTTAAGAACATGATGAACCTGCAGCACTGATTTTTTTTCCCACTTTGACCTTCTGCACACATTATTCTAATTAATCCCCTTGAAAAGACTTAAAAAGACACTGTGGGAAATTTTGGGGGTGGGAAATTGCTTTTTTTTAATTTTTAATATTTAATCCATTAAAGGTGAAGTTTTGGTGGGAAATGCTTCTCAGAGAAGCTTAGTTACAGTTGCTAAGCTCTGATTGGTCAAGCTCTATTTAGAGGTGGGGTTTAGTGAGACCAGCATTAAAGGAAAACTTTTTTTTCGGAAGTTTTGCTTGAGCCTGTCCATTGTGTATGTAAGGTACAGGTATGTGTGGTTACTAACGGCAATGTCATGCTGTTACAGGAAACTAATCAACACCTTCTGACCAATCAGAATCCAGAATTCAAATATACTGCTGTTGATGTTGTATTTTTTTAACGTGTACTGATGAAGTTCAAAAAGTTGCACTTATATAATGAAGGTGTTTGGAATACAAAGTTTTTCTGGATTGCACCACACACACACACACACACACACACACACACACACACACACACACACACACACACACACACACACAGAGAGAGTACAGAAGCAGTGGATAGACATTAAGATGAAAAACACTGGAGTTTCCCTTTAATGTGCATCCAGACTCATATGTTTTCAGTTTAAATCGATGCACCAACTGCTATACTGGATTGAAGGATATTATGTGCGTGCGCGCGCACACACACACACACACACACACACACACACACAGTACATTACACTCTTGTGATGCTGATGCAGACAGACTGGAGGCACTGAAGCTCTCAGAGCAGACACACAGCAGGACGACAGGAATGTGGTGAAGACTTGCAGTGTGTGTGTGTGTGTGTGTGTGTGTGTGTGTGTGTGTGTGTGTGTGTGTGTTGGGGTAAATGATGGTTTATATCTGAAAAGTGAGTGTTTTTTGTTTAGTTAATTGGTTTCTCTCCAATCTCACTCCATCTATCTTCACAACAGTCCGTGGTCCAATCACAACACACAACCAGCTAACGTTATCATCACAGCTAATGTTAAATGGCATTAAAGACTCACTATAATGTTACGCAGGTGATATAAAGCGGATTTTTCTCATTTTTTCAGTGTGAGATGAAGCGACTTCAGCAAACTGTAGATTTTTTTCAAACATCTTCAAAAGGGGTGCCAATACTTATGGATGGCTCTGTAGTTTGCAATCAAACTCCATATCTCTTTGCAAATAATGTTTGATTAAGGTTAGATTAAGATTCTTTCTAAATAAAATCTTTGAATTTTCAGGCCCGTGAATTACAGAGCGTGTGATGTCTTTTGGACACTTTTCTGGCATCAAGATTCAGAATCGTTTTTGTTTTTAACAGGAAAACAAACTTTTACACTTTTCACACTTTTTAAATGCAATTCAGTGAGAATTGTGGAGGAAAATAGAGTCACTATATAGAAAATAAACATGTCCGTGGCTTCATTTTGTATATTTTTTATGTTTTGAAAGAGTAATTAGTGAGGAAACTGTCGCTTTTTGGTTTTAATGTCGATCGGAAGTCTCACTGCTCCAACAGTTGTGGATTTTCTGTTTATTTTTCAGAAATAAACACTTGAAATAAGTAAAGGTACTGACTTCAAGATTACACTGATGTGTAAAACAAGAACATATTATCCATGTTGATTGACAAAAGTCTCTAAATTGTCCAGAGAAAGCTTGAAACTCTTGGAACTTTCGGTGAAAAGGTTTTCTGGATGCTCTGAGATGATTTTGTATCACGTTTATAGCAAAGCAGCTGAAAATATTTTTTTAGTTGTAGAAATGTTAACGTTGGTGTTTTCTGTTTAAGGTGAGAACTTTTTTAAAAGTTTTTAGAAGATTATAGAAAAACAAAAAACATCTTAACGGAGTTGTAGTAACGTTGATAAATAAACATTATGTAAACATTTAAATAATGTTTGAGTCTCAAATCTGAAGCCTGCCAAAGTTCCAGACCCTGAACTGTTTAAAATAGCACTTGATCCAGCACATCATATTATTATACAGTACCAGTCAAATGTTTGTACACCCCACTCTACTCATTCATAAGCTTTTTCTGTATTGTGGCGATTTTCTACAAAACTGAAGACATCAGAACTATGAAAGAACATCTGGAACATATGGAATTATGTGGAAAACAAAAAAAAGTGTTTAAAAAAACAAAACCTGTGTGACATTTCAAATTCTTCAGCGTATCCAGAGCTTCCCTTGATGATGCTTTACACACTATTGGCATTATCTTAACCAGCTTCATGAGGGAGTCACCTGGAATGCTTTACAATTAACAGGTCTTTCATCAAAAGGTAATTAGTGGACAAGTTTCTTACCTTCTTAATGAGTATGAAATAATCAAACAGTAAATAATAAAAAATACTATTTAACAGTTATTCCATGAAATTGAGTCGTACATGAGCCGACAACCGATGAAGCACATGACACCGAGATTGAGTGGAATAAGTGTATTATTCTGTCCACATTCACTGGATTTTGAGAAACAGAGCATTTTTTATTTTTATTTTTTCCAAATTCAATAAATAAAAACTTTATACAAAATGTCTGACAAAATCATTTCCGCTTAGAATGTAGACAAACTGGCGAAATGACAGGAGCAATTTGTGAAAAATGTGATAATAATAATAATAATAATAATAATAATAATAATAATAATAATTATTATTATTATTATTATTATTATTATTATTATTGAAAAATAAAAAAGATATGTTCTTACCATCAAATAATTTTATTCCATATTTTGTTGCTTTTTTTGGATTTTTTGGGGGTTTGTTTTTGAGTAGAGTTTTTATTTCATCCTCTGTTGGTTCAGTAGCACGCTCTGCCATTATGGTTTTCTCTACTCATGGTATATGAGCTAACAGCCTAGTAGTAGAGTAGCCAATCAGAGTGCGTGATCACTCATATCCAGTGAATGTGGATAGAATAAAAATAAATAGCCCGATTCAACACCACAACTGCAGTAATCCGTATTACGTCAAGAACTGAACAACTAAGTAAAGAGAAAAGACATCCATCACTACTTTAAGACATGAATAACTTATTATGATTTTACTTATATATATATATATATATATATATATATATATATATATATATATATATATACATATATATGTATATATATATATATATATATATATATATATATATATATGGCACTTTACACTAATAATAATTGAAATTGACTGTGTACAATTAAATGAATTAAATATTATATATATATATATCCAAATTTGCAAGGAAAGATGAATAAGAATAAAATCAAAATGGCGGGAAAACTATGCAGGCGGAATATATATATATAATATTTAATCCATTTAATCGTACACAGTCAATTTCAATTATTATTAGTGTAAAGTGCCATAGAGTGATTCATATGGCGCTATATAAATTTGCCCATTTATTATGAAGTGACTTTTAATTTATAAAAATAAAGAAAAACATTGAATTAGAAGATGTGTCCACACTTTAACTGGTACTTATATATATATATATATATATTGTTCCCCTTTTACTTGTGCACATGACTTTTTGAAGCCACAAGATACAAAATCAAGATTATTGAATTGTAATATGTGTGCAAATTAAGAACATATTTAATGCCAACATTTTTGTTAATTTGATACACTCTAGTGTAAAGAAAACATGCCCGCAGTTTGAAAGATAAGCTGACCAAGCACTCATTTCCTACACTTATCATTTTATTGATAACATTTCAGTCCTCAGAGAAGCGATGTCTCTGAGTCAGCTTCTGCCTTCAGTGGATTTTAAAGGAACTCTAATTTTAATTAATTAACAGTGTCAAACGTACATATTTAATATCACCGATTGGTGTATCCTTGTGGTTTCAAGCGTATTTACAGCCAAAACTTAACAGCGTGATATTTTGTATGAGACAGTGCAGTGGTGTTGGACTTAACGCTGCTCCTCACTCGAGACGATTTCACACAAGACGACTGTTCAAAATCAGAATCATGTGTAACTGAGACACACCTTTGTTTTACGCAAACTCCGCCCCCGCTGTGTGTGTCACTCTCAGTTAATGTCTGAATAGATCGTCAGTCTGAGGTGTGGATACGGATGTGTGTAATTTCAGGATTTAATCCTCAACCACAACCGCAAAAATAATTCCCAGTGTTTGAATAAAATAAACATCTCCACAGCTGTTAGAGATAATAAACGTGACTCTGCGTGCGTGTGTGTGTGTGTGTGTGTGTGTGTGTGTGTGTGTGTGTGTGTGTGAGGAAGATGTTGGAATGGCGAAGCGATGAGGATCAGTGGAGTAAAATCTGATCTGAGTGTTTGATACCTGATGGAATAAAAACCAGTTCCTGGTAGTGGACTCAGACTTTTGGACCCCGCTGTAGTTACAGTAATGTTGTTGTATCAATCAGAGACGCTGCCAGACTTTCTGCCTCCGTTCATTCCAGTACACACACACACACACACACACACACACACACACACACACACACACACACACACACACACAAAGCAGAGCGCTTAACGCTGCCCAGAGATGGGAAGTAAAAACCCTGAAAATGTGTTAGAGGAAGATTTTAACATAAAAATGTCCACGGTTTTGTTAAATTCACGACCTTCAGCAGAAAGAGATTTGTGTGTGTGTGTGTGTGTGTGTGTGTGTGTGTGTGTGTGTGTGAGAGAGAGAGAGAGAGAGAGAGAGAGAGAGAGAGAGAGATTATAAATGGAATAAGAGTGATGAAGTGAGATTAAGAGATGTAGAGAGTGAAAGACAGAGAGTAGCTCGAGGAAAGAGGTGAGAGAGTGAAAAATTGATGGATAGTGCACGCAAGAGAGAGAGAGAGAGAGAGAGAGAGAGAGAATCACTGAGCTGGAAATAGATGTGTATAGGGTGAATCAGAGTGTGAGATGGATAGATACTTAGATAGATAGAGAGCAAGAGAGTAAAAGAAAGCAGATGTTGATAAAGTATTTCTCATCATGAGACTATTTTAAAAGAACTATAAAATAATGAATACAGTAATTTTTAATACTTAAAGTAACAATATAAATAAAACAATAAATACGGTACATAAATATAATATTATTCTACTTAGTTGTAGACAATTTTACTCATTTTACCTCGTCATCATGTTTGATCGGTTTTATGATTTTACTTATTTCAAGTGTTTATTTCTAATCAACATTAAAATTAATAAAATATTTCAAAGTACACTTGCCCAGATATTTTTTGCAGCGAAGAAAAGAGCGTTCCAAACCCAGCAAAAAATTCTTGTTTGTTTTTTGCAGTTGAGAAATCAAACCCCACCCACCTCTGCAGTGATTGGTCAATCGTGAAGTCTGAGTGTAAAAGAGTGAAACTGGAGGGCACTTGGACCCTGTGTCCCAGAAAGCCCCACCCTTATTGTTGACGAATTTTTTCTCCAAGTTTAGTGACTTTATCTTCGGCACTGCCAATTTCTTAGAATGTGACACAAAGCTATCTTTAAAACCAACTGCTGAACTTTTTTAACAACTTCCAAAATTGGTGTGGGGATTGTTTCCATAGAAACGATGCATTTCCAAGACGAAGGACACGAACATCTTTCGGCTCAATGATGGAGCTGATTCTACTGAGTCATTTCTGTGGAGTTGTTTCTCTGGAGTTGTTTATACGGAGTCATATTTTTGCTTCTTACAGACTTTTAAAATTTCATTTATTTATTTTTGCATCATACGTTGAACAAAATCAGAGTAAAATTCAAAGGTCTGCTTCGGTAACGAGTCTTTTCTACTGAGTCACTTCTAAGGAGGCATTTCTATGGGGTGCTTTCTTTGGATTTGTTCATGGACTGTTTTGTTTTATTTTATTTTATTTCAATCAATCAATCCAATTTTTTTTACATGTTCCTCTTTAAACAAGCCCAGAGTAAAACTGAAAGCTGGCTTTGGAAATTTGTCATTTTTATTACGTCATTTCTAAGGAGGCATTTTAATGGAGTCATTTTTATTGAGGTGTTTTTTTCTACAGAGTAATTTGTTTAGAAGGAGTCGCTTCTAAGGAATTGTGTCTAAAGAGTTGTATTTAAGGAGTCATTTCTATGGAGTCGTTTTTATGGACATTTCTAAGGAGTCATATCCATGGACTTTTTTCTATGGAGTTGTTTCTAAGGAATTGTTTCTGTGGAGTCATTTCTAAGGAGCCGTTTCTCAGGAGTCGTTTTTATGCTTCTTAAGAACATAATGTTCACTGACTCTTATTTTATTGATTAGTATTTGGGTCACGCATTCCACTTTAAACCAATTCAAAAGCAGGCTTCGGAAATGAGCTGTTACTATGGAAATGCACACTACAACGTACCATGTGGTCAAGTTGAACAAAGATATGAAGCTTTTAATGACTGTTATTCCAATTTATTAATGCTGCACTGATCACGTAAAACTGCAACCTGTACAGAAAGTGTGATTCATGTCTATCACTACTTCTTGTTTATAGCCACGCCTCATCCTTTGATGGACAACTAAGCTCCTCCTCCTGTTCAACAAACAGCATCAAAGGGCTTCATAGGTCAAAGAGGTTAAAACTGATAGAAAGATGGCTTGAGGGAGCCAAGCGAGAAAAAGAGAGAGAGAGAGAGAGAGAGAGAGAGAGAGAGAGAGAGAGAGATGAAGGAATGTCTCTTCACCCTTACCATGGGCTGCAGTGTGTGTGTGCTCTCTGCAGTGAGTGTGTGTGAGCTCGTCGTCCGACTCGGAATCGGCGCTGCAGGGTGGAGGATGGAGTGAGTGATCAGATGGACTGCAGAGAGGGGATGGCATGGGAGAACCTACAGAACACACCCACCCATACACACACACACACACACACACACACACACACAAAACGCAAATCAACACCAACGTAAAAAAAAGTAAAAGGTGTAACACAATAAATCAAACCAATCTGAAAGAGGAGCGTGTGAAGAGAGAGAAAGAAATGGGGAAATGGACAAGAAAATGAAGAAATAAATAAACACGCACACACACACACACACACACACACACACACACACACACACACACACACCATAACCCATTCTAACATTAGGCCAGTCTAAACCAGATATGTTCCCTTTGAGAGAGAAAAGGCAACTCTTTTTTTTTGTTGTTGTTTAAATCTCCCATCTTTAAGGTAAATCGGTATTAGTATGGGATCAGTCTGGGATCATTATTGGTTCAGTATGGGATCTGGATGGGATCAGAATTGGTTCAGTATGAGAGCTGTATGGTGGCAGGATGGGATCAAGATGGGAACTGGATGGGATCAGTATGGGAACAGGATAGGCTCTATATGGGACCAGGATGGGATCATTATGGCAGCTGAGTGGGATCAGTATGGGAAGAGAATGGGATCAATATGGGAGCCGGATAGGATCAGTATGGGAACAGAAAAGGCTTTGTATGGGAGCAGGATAGGATTGGTATGGCAACAGGATGGGATCAGTATGGGAGTTGGATGGGATTAGTATGGCAACAGGATAGGCTCTGTATGGGAGCAGGATGGGAGCAGTATGGGAGCAGGATGGGATCATTATTGGAGCAGGATGGGATCATTATGAGAGATGGATGGGATCAGTAAGGGAGTTGGATGGGATCAGTATTGGAGTAGGATGGGATCAGTATTGAAGCAGGATCGGATCAGTATGGGAGCTGGATGGGATCATTATTGGAGCAGGATGGGATATTTATGGGAGTATGATGGGATCAGTATTGGAGTAGGATGAGATCAGTATTGAAGCAGGATGGGATCAGTATGGGATCAGTATGAGAGGAGGATGGGATCAGTATTGAAGCAGGATGGGATTAGTATGGGATCAGTATGGGAGCTGGATGGGATCAGTATTGGAGTAGGATGAGATCAGTATTGAAGCAGGATGGGATCAGTATGGGATCAGTATGGGAGCTGGATGGGATCAGTATTGGAGCAAGATGGGATCAGTATGAGAGGAGGATGGGGTCAGAATTGGCTCAATATGGGATCAGGATAGGATCAGTATAAGGTACAAGATGAAAATTAGAGCTCTGATTTCGGTACTGTATCTGAAACGGAAAAAAAAAATTGGTACCCTCCGGCTTTGCACCACAGAAGAGCAGGTGGTCAGGTGCCAAAATGGATGAAGTCAGATGCTTGGCGTCTGACTCACTGTCACCATGGCAACAATCGGAGTGACTTGAGTGATTAAGGGCTGCAGTGGTGTGTATGAGGAAGTGTTTTTGCTGTCTGAGATCTAATTTAATGCGGGGTAGAATAGACCTGTCCTCTAGATGGCAGTGTGTCAGGGCTACAACCCGTTATGTCCAGCTCATTATGTTGAGAAAGTTCGTTAGTGAATGTGAGTTGGATCTTTAAAAGGTTCTCAAGAGAACTCAGGCATCGAGTCAGTGGGAGCAGGGCAAGAATTTATTTTATAGCGGAGCTCCATACTTAATAAAATATGGAAACCCTTCGAGTTGATTTTTCATGGACACACAGGGATCCCAGCCGTGTCCGTCCGTCCGGCCCCGCCCCTCGCGATTCTGATTGGCTGCTTGATTTTGGCGGGAACTAGAAGCGCGAGCGCGCCTACATAACTTCTTTTTGTCTACAGATAATTTCATATTTATCTGGTTTTTCCACCGAGAACAACTCAAACAACGCAACAATCATTTTTACAAACTTGAATACAAACTTTAAAAAGCTGTCAGAACAAGTGAACCAAGGAGAGAAAGATGAAGTCAAACCCGGGAAGAGAAAGAGAGTTTTGACAGAGGAAGAAAAGGAAAGAAGCCGTGAAAGAGCGAGAGAAAGGCCAAGAAATCTTTCACAAGAAAAGCCACAAGCTGAAAGAGAAAGAAAACGTGTAAAAAATGAATGAATAGAAATGATGAGTTGTAGGAATTTAATCCTAAAGAGTGATGTTGATTTTGAAATCACTGCGAAATCCTTCGGGATCTGACACGGTGACCTGAATCCACTCAGTGTTTTCATGAATCGTCTGTCTTTTGTTTTCAAATCATTTTGCTATAAATCCCTAAAGCACGCTGTAGTTTATAGGAATAAAAATAATTAAAGCCGCAAGCGGCCTCGACGGGCCCTCGCGCCAGCGGCCAAGGGGGCCGGGGGCATGCGTCCCCGCGAAACACCTTCCACAGCTTCTTCGGCAAGAGACATTACTCCCACAATGGCGACAAACCACAGAAATGGACACATGGCAACAATAGGGTCTCGCACTGAACGGTGCTCGGGGGGCGCTATAGAGGCCCTGAGGCCGGCCTGGATCTGGGCCTCTGGTTCTCAGTAGCGGTGGCAGTCTAAGAAAAAGGAGCCAAATTTCGTGCATTGTCGACCATGGCAAGCGCCCCAATAAGGGCCTTGTGAAGAGTTTGCTTGCCAAGATTGACAAATCAGAAGCTGCAATATCATTTTTGCCATAACCAGCACCCCCAGGGGCGAAAGTGCACAAAATTTGGCGTATATGTCAGGTGAGCTATGAAGAGTTTGCGTATGAAGTTTGATGACAATTGAGTAAATAGAAGATGAGATATAGATTTATGAAGAATAAATTCTTTGGTTTTTCCCATGTCAGTAGGTGGCGCTATGCTGTACATGAGCGATTATGAGTTGGAAAAATAAGTGTCTACAACAGCAACGTACTTTCACAAGGTAGTGGTGTGAAGGAAAAGCATTATGGAATTATTTACCAAAAACCCGTTTTGGAGCAACTGCGTCGGCCAAACACAGCGCCCCCCATGGACGAAAATTCCCAAAATGTGGTATACATGACATGGGAGGTAGGAAGAGGGTGGCCGTGAAGTTTGACCAAATTTGAGGAAAGATTGGATTTTTTGCCCAAAAATAGCGCCCCCAGTGGCGAAAGTGCACAAAATTTGGCGTGTAAGTCAGGTGAGCTATGAAGAGTTTGCGTATGAAGTTTGATGACAATTGAGTGAATAGAAGATGAGATATCGATTTTTGAAGAATAAATTTTTTGGTTTTTCCCATGTCAGTAGGTGGCGCTATGCTGTACATGAGCGATGATGAGTTGGAAAAATGGCGCAATGCTGTACATGAGCGATTATGAGTTGGAGAAATAAGTGCCTACAACAGCAACGTACTATCACAAGGTAGTGGTGTGACGGAAAAGCATTATGGAATTATTTCCCAAAAACCCGTTTTGGAGCAATTGCGTCGGCCAAAAACAGCGCCCCCCATGGACGAAAATTCCCAAAATGTGGTATACATGACATGGGAGGTAGTAAGAGGGTGGCCGTGAAGTTTGACCAAATTTGAGGAAAGATTGGATTTTTTGCCCAAAAATAGTGCCCCCAGTGGCGAAAGTGCACAAAATTTGGCGTATATGTCAGGTGAGCTATGAAGAGTTTGCGTATGAAGTTTGATGACAATTGAGTAAATAGAAGAAGAGATATAGATTTTTGACGAATAAATTTTTTGGTTTTTCCCATGTCAGTAGGTGGCGCTATGCTGTACATGAGCGATTATGAGAAGGAAAAATAAGTGTCTACAACAGCAACGTACTATCACAAGGTAGTGGTGTGAAGGAAAAGCATCATGCAATTATTAACCAAAAACCCGTTTTGGAGCAAAAGCGTCGGCCAAAAACAGCGCC
>NC_083575.1:94865986-94888486 GCF_027579695.1 Neoarius graeffei | reverse complement strand
ACATCCATCCATCCAACCATCCAACCATCCATCCATCCATCCATCCATCCCAAAAAGCCATCCATCCATCCGTCCATCCATCCATCCCAAAAAGCCATCCATCCATCCATCCATCCATCCCAAAAAGCCATCTATCCATCCATCCATCCATCCATCCATTCTAGAAACTCATCCATCCATCCCAAAAACCCATCCATCCATCCATCCATCCATCCTAGAAACCCATCCATCCCAAAAAACCATCCATCCATCCATCCATCCATCCATCCATCCATCCAAAAAAAATCCATCCATCCATCATTTGTCCATTATCCATCCATCAATCATTTGTCCATCACTCATTCATGCATCCGTCCTTCCATACATCCATCAATCAATCCATTGCAAAAATCTACCTATTCATCCATCACTTCCTGTTTTTACACATCTACAGTAATCCTGTCATTTTTACTTTAACAACATTAAGAAAAGAAGGTGAACATGTAGGAGGACAGTCAATGAGCTTTCTCTTTCTGTGTGTGTGTGTGTGTGTGTGTGTGTTAAACCTATAAAACACACACACACACACACACACACACACACACACACACACACACACACACACGTGTGTGAAGTCTGACATTTTGCAGCTGTTAGCTAAAATGTGAATTGTTCCAAAGAGCAGCTGATTCTCTTTGTGTGGAATTTTAATAAAAACAACTACAGCAGGAAAGGACAGTGTGTGTGTGTGTGTGTGTGTGTGTTTAACATCTACATATTCAAGATCTCCAGCATAAGGCATTTGTGTCTGTGTGCTATGAGTTCAGAACACTCTGTCTTTAACACACACACACACACACACACACACACACAGGAGAAATGTTAATAAAATGCAGAGAGATCAAGAGGCTCGAGTTTGTAAGCTGCTGTGGAAGATGTGGCTTTGATATGCAGATGTTATGAACACGAACACACACACACACACACACACTTTACTTTCTATTTTCAGATAATACATTGGGGGAAATGGCGTGCAATATTTCGCAGCTCTTTCTGTCGACGCTCCATATTCCGAGACGTCTCTCTAAGCGATTCTCGAACTCCAGAGCACATTCTCAAAATAAATGTCAAAGAAAAAGAAAAATCCAACGTCAAATAAATCCCAGGGCATTTGTTTCACTCCCTAAAAACCTGCTCCACAATTCATCAGAAATCTTCTGTGAAAGGGGCAAACCTCGGATTGTGGAGAACGTTCTGCATGTGCGAGAACACTGATACAGGGCGTAACTACTGTAAGAGAACATCTGAACAACATCACACGGTTTATACATATATCATTGTTCGCTAATCTGCACTGAACACTACACTACACTCAAGACTGTCTCTGGGCTCCTTTGTGAGCAGGGCTTATAATCAGAAGTTAGTTTTCATGTAGAAGAATACCATCACTCTCGTAGAGAAGAAGAAGTACTTTGCTTTTTGGATGCGATCCTACAGGAAGTGCACAGGGGAAGGTTGCAGGAAGGACATTCGGGTGTGAGGGGGAAAGGAAAAACATCGCACCACAAGGTGTCGCTCCAGAGGAGACCAAGGTCCAGGAATCATTGTGAGCCGATTGTTCAGAACCTTGCACTTTAGTGTGTCATAGCTAATTAGTAGGCATGTAACAAATCACCCAATTCATGATTCGATTTGATTCACCATATCTTTTGGAAAAAAATGCAACATTTATTTTCCTGTTCTTTATCAACTTAAAGCTACACTGCCTTTCAGATTTTTCAAGTGTAGGTCATAAAAAGAATTTTCCCCGACACTGAATTATTTTTGTTTAATGACTGAAAGCTACTGAATTCGAATCACAAACTTCCAATTTTATTTGTTTTTTTTTTTAAACAGAACAATTAATGAATTTATTTCCACATGGCCCTAAATTCTCCACTATTTTTTCCTGCTTCACCATGACCCAATACAAGATACTACATCATGCATCATGTGGTGGGCTTTCCTCATTCGCGCAAGGCATTGTGGGATACAAATTTGAAACAGGAGAGAAAAATGGAGGACGTGAGTGTGCGAATGAAACGTCAAAGACCGACTACAGTAACGGAAAGAAAGCGAGAAGAAAAGACGTTATGTTCTATACGAAGGAAAGGAAACGCAGGACCAAACTAATAAATATGGGCGCTCAGCGAGCACCTCGGTGTGATCAGCTGTTCGTTTAGCGACAGAATGATAGAACTGTCAGTGCACACTCAAAGGGAAACCTGTAGATGGCAGTAATGCAACACTGTGGATGCCAGCTGCCGTAAAACCCAAAAGAAGAAGGTCAACCTGCGCATGCGCACACGGACTTCCTCTGTCTGCTTGACTGCACGAAGCGAGCGATTTCATGCACATTATTTGCTTTAATCCCCTCAAATTAAATAACTTCCCAGCCACAGAATGGCCTGATATTTTGCGAGATATTACAGAAATAAACAGATATCACAATCACCACATTTCAGACGGAACTAAATTTCACAGGTTTTATTAAATTGAAAGGGGGTCTCGCTTTAAATATTCCTTTTGTTAAATTTAAAAGGGAAAACAAAATGTTTCATTTTCTGAACCAACAATAATTATTTACCCACATTTGTAAAGGCTGGAGTGAAATATAATAGCCTGTTAACTAAAACATTCCTTTCCTTAAAAATGAAATGTTAATAACAAATATTCCTTTTCTTCATAAGCTTTTATGAACATTTGTTCTGCTTCTCTTTTCTTTAGCTTTCAGCCATCTGTAAAAACAGAGACAGCTCTAATTTCTTGTTAAATTCTATTAGTACACAATCACACAACAGCTCTTTCACATTTTAGCTGTCTGTTATGTGTTTTTGTGGCATTAGAACTGTTTTACTTCCACCTACAGTGAAGTCACATGCATTCCTGCTACTGTACATTACTGCACCCTCTGCTGTCTAAACCACACAATTACAGCGAGGGAAACTAAGAGATTACACAGCCTGATAATAATAATCAGGATTCCCTTTTTTTTATTTCATCGATTCGAATCATAAATTTGTATCATGATTTATCATCACATGTTTTTCATAGGATGAGGAGTGACATCTTCTCTGCTCGCAACATCACCCAACTTGAGACAGGAAGCTGAACCAATCACGCTGCTCGGTAGTTATTACTGAGAGTGTTTAGCTTTCAGTCTGTCGAAGTGACGTCACAAGGTCGAAGGATCTGTTCGCTGGAAACAGCTTTCAGACGTCACCACACAACACAGCAAACAGCTCCAGAGGACGAAAAACAAAAAAACTTCCTCCAGTAAAGGTGAAAAGGACTTTCAGAGAAAAGTAGTGACTTGATGTAGCTACATGATCCCGAGCGCTTATTTTACTGCCTTGGAGTAGAAACACGGCAACAAACTATTTAGCATTTTTCGAAGGATTCATGCTGTGCTCAAATACCACATATAACAATCTGAGACTTTATACAATGCAGAAGGACTCAGCATGCACCAGCAGGAGATCAGATCAAACCTAAACACACACACACACACACACACACACCAGAGACAGGTAACACAGATGATACTGACGCTAGGATGAACACAAGATAACAAGACATGAATAAGGCCAGACTTACGTGCATGGATATAATCAGTTAATGTTCACGATGTTCGCGAATGAGAAAAATTGTGATTTCAAAGTATGACTTTCTTTCACTGTGGCGTGGGTTTTGGTTTGAGCCAGATGAGTATTTTTGGTTTGAGTATTTCAGAAGCTGCTGTTTTCACACACAGCAGTCTCTAGAGCTTACACAGAATGGTGCAGAAAACAAAAAACATCGAGTGAGTGAGCGACAGTTCTGTGGGTGGAAACAAACGCCTTATTGATAAGAGAGATCAGAGGAAAATGACCAGATTGGTTCAAGCTTTTTTTTTTTTTGCCAGGAAGGATATAGTAACTCATATAACTTGTGTACAACTTTACAACCGCGGTGAGCAGAAAAGCATCTCAGCATGCAACAGCAGACAGAAGAACACATTGGGTTCCACTCCTGCAGCCAAGAACAGGGATCTTAGAATCAGGAACAAGTTCCTATTAAAGTGGCCGCTGAGTGACGTGAACGAGTGAAAATATTTTTTAACACGAGAAGATAAAATTCATCTCTTCGCATCACCATGTAATGTTCTTTATATTATATGGACACACCCACAAAAAAATGCGCAAGTTAATGAAAAGAATTTTAATTTTGAACCGGTTCACCATTTTGCCAACGCAGCGGGAAAACACTGGGAGTGACATCATCGGAGTAAAATATCAGGATTTACGTCACTCAGATCCACAATGTATTTTGTATGACAAATGTGAGTTTTTCAACACAAGAAGATAAACATCACATTTTCAAGCCAGCGTGTGATTTTCTTTTTATTATATCGACACATTCACAAACAAAAAGTCCCCAAATTTATCAAAACATCAATTTATCATCGATTTCCTCACGAGTCACAGATAGAGATTTATGTCCCGGTTTTGGTTCTCCATGTCCCGGATGGAGCTCGGATGAAAAATACCAGTGGTGTATTATATTTCCCAGTAAAACACTCACGTCTGTGTAATATATAATTCTGTCTGCATTGTGGGATTTAGATTTTTATGTATTCACTCTTTATGTTATTAATGCATTCGACACATTTCGCCGCACTATATTTTTATCTGACTTCATAAAATTTTAATGACGTTTTCTTTTTATTTTTTATGATGACAGCACAGTCGGACCGACCGCCAGCATTTCATTGCATTTTAATGTCTTGGAGTGACGATGACAATAAACTTGAACTTAAACTTGGCTGAATGCTTTTTTTTTTTCTTTTCTTTTCTTCTGGGATTCACGCTGAGTCAGAATACCAAATGCAACAATATAAGACCTGATTCAATGCAACTATTGAGAAAAGCTCAGTACACACCAGCAGGAGATCGGATCAAAATTAAACACACACACGAGATATAGATGATAGTCAGGCAGTATAGAGTGAACTAATGCAGTCGGGTTTCATTCAGTCGAGTGGAAAGAAAAAAAAAGATCTTTTTTTTTTCTTGAGCAGGTTCTGAATTTAAATGGAAAATAAAATATACTGTATGTTGTGTTATATTTATTATATTCTGTGCTTCGTAAATGCTTTAAGAAAATTATTTAAATAGTTCAGGATGAAAGTAGGGGAGTAGTTCACTCCCTCGTACTTGTAAAAGTACTAACATACGATATCGACTGACACGTGACCTGACGTAAACATATGAAACAAACCTGGACGTATTTCATAGTTAACGATCAAAATGAGCAAACTATCAGAAGCAGGAGAAGGAACTACAACATCTTCCTCCAATACAAGTATAAAAACTCAGCACAATGAGTTCATCGCTAGGAGAAACTCGGCTAGGTGGCGCTAGGTGAGTGAAAATAGCATATATTATGCTACGTGTCATTCGTGACAAAATAAAGGATTCTGACGCAATAAAAACAAAAACGCTCTTTGGCTAAGCAACCCAAATCCCTTCCAAGCTAGCTAAATTAAAATCAACTGCGAGCTACATTAGTTAGCTTGGAAAGAGTAGAGTTGCGTAGCTAAAGTGCATTTTTGTTTTCATTACATCAGAATCCTTCATTAATTATTATGAATGACACGTAGCATGAGAGCACGCACACCTTGCGCTGCCTAGCTGACATTTTCTGCTCGCGATGAGCTCCTTGTGCTGAGTTTTATAGCTAGCTAGCTCACAGTCTTACATCGCTAACATAGCTAGCTTTGGTTAACATCAACTTGCGAACATTACTAACACTGTAAAGAATGAATCTTGTAGTGTTGGTGTTTCGACACACACGTTGGCTTTTCATGGCTGCTGTGTAAACCTGTGACGTGTAAACGGAGCTAAATAAAATGTTCTGTAACGTATGCATACTCATTTCAGTAAAAAAAATGTACAAATAAATGCTAATTAAACATGTTCATTTTGTTAAACTTGAAATATTGCTTAAAGCTGTATTCAGAAAGATTTGGCGCTGAATTAACATCTGAGCACACAGACGCAAAGCTCCGCCCCCCAGAACACATACTGATTCAACTAGAGTTCATGACATCACTCTAAATCAACATTTAAAAAGCTGTAAACTCTATAAACTCACCAAAATCTGCTCATAACGATTCACGAGGATGTTCCTGTTCACGTGCTGTCGCTGCTCTGTTTCCTTTCTAATAAACTCTTTTGAGCGCTAAGCTCTGGGATTAGCATGTTAGCGAAAAGTCTCAGAGCTGTAACAGTATAAACACAACATTTATGTGGACAGTCCGCAAAGACTGCTCTGTAATATTAAAAAAACAACAAACAAACAAACAAACAAACAAACAAACAAACACAAATCCTACAACACAAGTAAGCATCCCAGGTCGGAATTCAGTTTTCCAAGTTGGTTTCTCAGCCGTGTTGCCAATCAGGTCCGAGGTCAAGACTTAAATTAATATTTTTTATCATCTTTTACATGTTTCTGGAGATTACTTTTATGAGGAGGAAATTGAAAAAAAGTGTTTATTGCATGTTTAATGAATATAAAGTGTAATCATGAACAAATACCGTGTGTGTTTGTTTGTTTGTTTGTTTCTATCTGCAGAAAATTACATTTGCATCCTATATAACTGAAATTATAATATGTTACTTTTATAATATTATACAATAATATATGCTAAGTCAATACACTGCTTCAGATTAATCACCTGGACTTTGTTTGTTTGTTTGCTTGTTTGTTTGTATTTTCTTTTATCAAATGCACTTTTCTCTTTCTGTGCACTGAATCATTTTATTATTACAATTATTTCTTAATTTTCTAAAATAATAAAAAAAGTTTAATCACACTTTTCACTTACTGTCCATGTCATCAGTTTATTATTTAATTATTTCCTAATTTATTATTTAAATGTATCCTAACAAGTGATTTGTGCATAAATATGCAAATGTTCTGCATAACAAACAATTTACATTAAAAAAAGCATAAAATACATATAAAACCCCATGATTTATAGAGCATAATTATATCATATAAAGTCAGTCCTATTCCTGGAATCTTCACACACACACACACACACACACACACACACACACACACACACACACACACACCAAACCCCCCATGAGGCCCTGGACCACTTACACCACAGCTGCTGCACTAGAGAGCCAACTTCAAACTGCCAATGGCTACACACACACACACACACACACACACACACACACACACACACACACACAGAGTCATATTCTTGGTAAAACCCTGACTGATTTTAAACTTAAAACAATTCTTTCTCGGAAGGCAGATTAAAGAAAGAAAGAAAGAAAGAAAGAAAGAAAGAAAGAAAGAAAGAAAGAAAGAAAGAAAGAAAGAAAGAAAGAAAGAAAGAAAGAAAGACAGCGATGTAATCCCCGCCCTCGGCTTCGTTCACACTGCCACATGAATCTGATTTATTTCTAAAGAAATCCGTTTTTCTATTTTTCCGAAGTGCATTACACACAGCAGTCGCCATGGTAACGAGGCAGGCGTGTGTACGCCAAGTGATGATCACTTGAGTGGAAATGTTTTTCTTGAAAACATTTCTTTTTTCTTCACACACACACACGTGCGTACACATGTATAAACACACAAACGCACACATGTACACACTAACAGACACACACACACACACACGAACACACAAACACATACACGTACACACTAACAGGCACACACACACACACATATAGACGTACACACACACACGGACACGTATAAACACACAAACACACATGTACACACTAACAGACACACATACACACACGCGCGCACACACACACACACACACACACACACACACACGGACACGTATAAACACACAAACACACATACACACACGCACACACACATATACACACCAACACATACACGTACACACTAACAGGCACACAAACACACACATAGACGTACACACACACACGGACACGTATAAACACACAAACACACATGTACACACTAACAGACACACATACACACGCGCGTGCGCACACACACACACGGACACGTATAAACACACAAACACACATACACACACGCACACACACATATACACACCAACACAAACACGTACACACTAACAGGCACACAAACACACACATAGACGTACACACACACATGGACACGTATAAACACACAAACACACATGTACACACTAACAGACACACATACGCACACACACACACACACACACACACACACACACACACACGGACATGTATAAACACACAAACACACACATGTACACACTAACAGACACACATACACACGCACACACATGTACACACTAATACACGTACACACACGTACACACTAACAGGCACACAAACACACATAGACGTACACACACGTAAACACTAACAGACACACATACACACGCGCACACACACACACGTCCACACTAACAGGCACACAAACACACACAGACATGCACACACGTACACACTAACAGGCACACAAACACACACATAGACGTACACACACGTACACACTAACAGACACACATACACACGCGCACACATGCACACACACACACACACACACACACACACACACACACACACACGTACACACTAACACACACACGTACACACTAACAGGCACACAAACACACACATAGACGTACACACACGTACACACTAACAGACATGCACACACACACACACATACACACTAACACACACACGTACACACTAACACACACGTACACACTAACAGGCACACAAACACACACGTAGATGTACACGCACACACATACACATTAACACACACATACATACGAATAGGCACACAAACACACACGTAGATGTACACGCACACACATACACATTAACACACACACACACACACACACACACACACACACACACACACACGTACACACTAATAGGCACACAAACACACACACACATTGTACAACATGCTATTTAACATAATGAAGATAGTTAATGAAAGTGCAGAGAAAAGAAAGAAAGAAAGAAAGAAAGAAAGAAAGAAAGAAAGAAAGAAAGAAAGAAAGAAAGAAAGAAAGAAAAGAGATTGGATACTGAAGGAGACAAAAATAAAGAACAACAAAAGAAAGTAAAATACATTTTAAAAATTAAAAATAAAGAAAGAATGAGTGACAGGAAAAAAAAACTAAATAATGAACGAACAACAAAATACTGCAAAAAGAAAGAAAGAAAGAAAGAAAGAAAGAAAGAAAGAAAGAAAGAAAGAAAGAAAGAACAAACAAGGAAAAACTGAGACAAAAAGAAAGAAAGGAGAGAGAGGGAGAGATTTGGCTCAGTGTCTTGTCTATTTTTCACTCGTTCTCTCTTGGTTAAATGCTTTCTTTCCCTCTCTCCTTCACTCCTCTGTTTTTTTGGATCTCAGATGAATGAGTGGTTAATTTGTCTTTAAGAGCGACGCGTGAGTGACGCTAATCCTGCCACTTTACAGCAACGCCATTCAGGGGCTAATTTCACACTCGCTAAAAACACCCAGACACTCGCGGAGGGAGAAAAGAAAAAACACACTGTTCAGGAAACAAGGAGCGAGGGGGAGGGGGAGCAGATCCCTCATTTATCCTGAAAGAAAAGAGGGAGAGATACAGTGTGAGAGAGAGGGAGAAGAATAAAAACAAGCAGCACTTCCAGGCTATTGATCAGCGCTCTGGAGTTCTGTTCCGTGACACGCCACAAAGACCGAGCGAGAAATCGATAAAGGAAAGGCAACAATTTCCACCATGTTAGTCCTTCATTATCCGAGCAACGGGCGTGAGTGTGTTACGCTTCACACCCTCGCCCGTATATTTACGATGTGACGCTCATTAAGTGTGTTTCCAATGAAAAACACCACTATGAACTTCTATTTCCATACTTTTGGGAATATTAAAACAAATCCTAACACTGCGCTGTTGTTTTTGCGCAGCGACAATCTGGGAATGATTAATGAAATAAAATCCTGCAGAACCACAATAACAATACACTACAAAACACACAACACACACACTGTTCTCACAACTCTCACAGCATTCTGACCATACTGACCAACACACTCGAGTAGTGTTTAACACCCGTGTGTGTGTGTGTGTGTGTGTGTGTGTGTGTGTGTGTGTGTGTGTGTGTGCGTGTGTGTGTGTGTGTGTGTATTTTCACTATTCACTATGACTCTCTGTTCTTTTACTCAGTGTTATAAATAATGATCCCACTGAACAAGGTTGCCAAATGTTTGGTGTTCGTAAATTTGTCTGATGAATAATGTTGGTGTTTGGTGGTGTAATGTTTCTGTTTAATGGTTGATGTTGGTGTAATGTTGGTGTTTAATGGATAATGTTTCTGTTTAATGGTTGATGTTGGGGTAATGAATGGTGTTTGATAGTTGATGTTGGTATTTAATGGTGTAATATTGGTGTTCGATGGTTAATGTTGGTGTAGTGTTGGTGTTCGATGGTTAATGTTGGTGTCTGATGGATAATGTTGGTGTTTTATGGTGTGATGTTGCTGTTTAATGGTTAATATTGCTGTAATGTTGGTGCTTGATGGTTAATGTCAATGTTTCAAGGTTAATGCTGGTGTAATGGTGTTTGATGGTGTAATGATGCCATCTAATGGTGTAATGTTGACGTTTAATGGTATAATGTTGGTGTGTGATAGTTAATCTTGGTGTTTGATGGTTAATGCTGGTGTAATGTTGGTGTTCAATAGTTAATGTTGGTGTTTGATGGTTAATGTTGGTGTCTAATGGTGTAATGTTGGTGTCTGATGGATAATGTTGGTGTCTGATAGATAATATTGGTGTTTGATGGTATAATGTTTCTGTTTAATGGTTAATGTTGGTGTAATGTTGGTGTTTCATGGTTAATGTTGGTGTTTAATGGTGTAATGTTGGTTTTTCATGGTTAATGTTGATGTAATGGTGTTTTGTGGTGTAACATTGCCCTTTAATGGTGTAATGTTACCATGTTACCATTTAATGGTGCAATGTTGGTGCTTCATGGTGTAATGATGGTGTTTGATGGTAAGTGTTGGTGTTTGATGGCTAATGATGGTGTAATATTGGTGTTTGATGGTGCAATGTTGGTGTTCAAGGTTGTAATGCTGCTGCTCAATGGTGTAATGTTGCTGTTTAATGGTTATTATTGGTGTTAAATAATTCATGTTGGTGTTTGATGGTTAATGACAGTGTGATGTTGGTGTTTGATGGTTAATGATGGTGTAATGTTGGTGTTTGATGGTTATTGATGGTGTAATGTTGGTGTGTGATGGTTAATGTTGGTCTTTGTCTATGTCTGAGGACTACAGTTGACTTGTTAACTTTAGGACTGCAGTTGTCATGAACAGTTTTGCACTCAAGTTTCCATCAATGAACAGTTTATAACATCAACAAAACTGACTTCATGTTAAAACTTAAAAATGTTATAATCACATTGTCTGTTATCACCCAAATGAGGATGGGTTCCCTTTTGAGTCTGGTTCCTCTCGAGGTTTCTTCCTCATGTCGTCTGAGGGAGTTTTTCTTGCCACTGTCACAACAGGCTTCATCATTGGGGATAGATTAGGGATAAAATTAGCTCATGTTTAAAGTCTTTAAAATTCTGTAAAGCTGATTTGCGACAATGTCTAATGTTAAAAGCGCGATACAAATAAATTGACTTGATTTGACTTACTAATTGCACACTCTGAGCACCACCTCAGGTGTGACTAAGGAAGGGTACAAGTTTTATGTTTCATCGAATTTAGGTAATTTAAAAACTATAATATTATTTGGCAGTGGGCACATAGGAAAGTGTAAAGTATAAAGTTTCTGTCATATGTTTATAATGCTTGTATGATAAAAAACTCACAAAGATATTTATCTCAATACATGACCTACTCATTCTAAACCTGTTGAGCTTTGCCAGAGAAGCTCTCGACCCTAAAGGGTTAATGATGGTGTAATGTTGGTGTTTGATGGTTAATGTTGGTGTTTGATGGCTAATGATGGAGTATAAATGTTAATGTTTGTGTAATAATGGTGTTTGATGGTAAATGTTGGTGCTCGATGTTGAAATGTTGGTGTTTGATGATTAATGTTGGTGTAATGTTTGTGTTTGATGGTGTAATGTTGGTGTTTGATGGTGTGATGTTCATGTTTGATGGTTAATGATAGTGTAATACTAGTGTTTGATGGTAAATGTTGGTGTTTGATGGCATAATGTTGGTGTATAAATGTTAATGTTTGTGTAATAATGGTGTTTGATGGTAAATGTTGGTGCTCGATGTTGAAATGTTGGTGTTTGATGATTAATGTTGGTGTAATGTTTGTGTTTGATGGTGTAATGTTGGTGTTTGATGGTTAATGTTGGTGTAATGTTTGTGTTTGATGGTGTAATGTTGGTGTTTGATGGTTAATGTTGGTGTCTGTTTGCATAATGTTGGTGTTTGATGGTTAATGTTGGTGGTTGATGGTTATTGTTGGTGTTTGATGGTGTAATGTTGGTGTTTGATGATTAATGTTGGTGTAATGTTTGTGTTTGATGGTGTAATGTTGGTGTTTGATGGTGTGATGTTCATGTTTGATGGTTAATGATAGTGTAATACTAGTGTTTGATGGTAAATGTTGGTGTTTGATGGCATAATGTTGGTGTATAAATGTTAATGTTTGTGTAATAATGGTGTTTGATGGTAAATGTTGGTGCTCGATGTTGAAATGTTGGTGTTTGATGATTAATGTTGGTGTAATGTTTGTGTTTGATGGTGTAATGTTGGTGTTTGATGGTTAATGTTGGTGTAATGTTTGTGTTTGATGGTGTAATGTTGGTGTTTGATGGTTAATGTTGGTGTCTGTTTGCATAATGTTGGTGTTTGATGGTTAATGTTGGTGGTTGATGGTTATTGTTGGTGTTTGATGGTGTAATGTTGGTGTTTCATGGTTAATGTTGGTGTAATGTTGGTGTTGGATGGTTAATGTTGGTGTCTGATAGTATAATATTAGTGTTTGATGGTGTAATGTTCATGTTTGATGGTTAATGATAGTGTAATACTGGTGTTTGATGGTAAATGTTGGTGTTTGATGGTGTAATGTTGGTGTTTAAATGTTAATGTTCGTGAAATATTGGTGTTTGATGGTAAATGTTGGTGCTCGATGTTGAAATGTTGGTGTTTGATGATTAATGTTGGTGTAATGTTGGTGTTTAATGATGTAATGTTGGTGTTTGATGGTGTAATGTTGGTGTATGCTTGCATAATGTTGGTGTTTGATGGTTAATGTTGGTGTTTGATGATGTAATGTTGGTGTTTGATGGTGTAATGTTGGTGTTTGATGGTTAATATTGGTGTTTGATGGTGTAATGTTGGTGTATGTTTGCATAATGTTGGTGTTTGATGGTTAATGTTGGTGTTTGATGGTGTAATGTTGGTGGTTGATGGTTATTGTTGGTCTCTGATGGTGTAATGTAGGTGGCTGATGGTTAATGTTGGTGTAATGTTGGTGTTGGATGGTTAATGTTGGTGTCTGATAGTGTAATGTTGGTGTTTGATGGTGTAATGTTGGTTTTTCAGGGTTAATGTTGGTGTTTGATGGTGTAATGTTGGTGTCCATTGGTGTAATGTTGCTGTTTAATAGTTATTCTTGGTGCTGCATGATTCATGTTGGTATTTGATGGTGTAATGTTTGTGTTTGATGGTTAATGATAGTGTAATACTGGTGTTTGATGGTAAATGTTGGTGTTTAAATGTTAATGTTTGTGTAATATTGGTGTTTGATGGTAAACGTTGGTGCTCGATGTTGAAGTGTTGGTGTTTGATGATTAATGTTGGTGTAATGTTGGTGTTTGATGGTGTAATGTTGGTTTTTCAGGGTTAATGTTGGTGTCTGTTTGCATAATGTTGGTGTTTGATGGTTAATGTTGGTGTTTGGTGGTGTAATGTTGGTGGTTGATGGTTAATGTTGGTATCTGATGGTGTAATGTTGGTGTTTCATGGTGTAATGTTGGTGGTTGATGGTTATGTTGGTGTTATGTTGGTGTTGGATAGTTAATGTTGGTGTCTGATGGTGTAATGTTGGTGTTTGATGACTAATGTTAGTGTAATGTTGGTGGTTGATGGTGTAATGTTGGTGCTCGATGGTGTAATGTTGGTGTTTAATAGTTAATGTTGGTGTGTGTGATAGTGTAATGTTGGTGTTTGATGATTAATGTTGGTGTAATGTTGGTGTTTGATGGTGCAATGTCGCCGTTTAATAGTTATTATTGGTGCTGCATGGTCCATGTTGGTGTTTAATGGTGTGATGTTCGTGTTTGATGGTTAATGATAGTGTAACACTGGTGTTTGATGGTAAATGTTGGTGTTTGATGATGTAATGTTGGTGTTTAGATGTTAATGTTTGTGTAATGTTGGTGTTTGATGAGTAATGTTGGTGTAATGTTTGTGTTTGATGGTTAATGTTGGTGTTTGGTGGTTAATGTTGGTATTTGATGGTGTAATATTGATGTTTCATGGTTAATGGTGGTGTTTGATGGTGTAATGTTGGTGTTTGATGATGTAATGTTGGTGGTTGATAGTTAATGTTGGTGTTTGATGGTGTAATATTGGTGTCTGATAGATAACATTGGTGTTTAATGGTGTAATGTTGGTTTTTCATGGTTAATGTTGATGCAATGGTGTTTGATGGTGTAATGTTGCCCCTTTTTAGTGTAATGTTACCATTTAATGGTGTAATGTTGCTGTTTCATGGTTCATGTTGGTGTTTGATGGTTAATGTCGGTGTTTAATACGCGAATGTTGAAGTTTGATGATGCCTGTAGGTGTCGGGTGGTGTTTGATGGAGTTTAATGGCAAATGTTATTTTAAAAATATTAAATACTGGTATGTTTTGGGTTGTTCTGATGGAGAATGCCAGTGTTTGTCGATGTGTGTGTGTGTGTGTTTGTTTTGTGTTTGTTTCTAAAGTCAGGGTGATGTAATATGTTGTTACTTGTGATTTTTTTTTCTTATCTGTGCAATAGGACCACTTCACCAATTTCCAACACACTTTTCCTTGACATTGTCCATGACCTTGACGGTGTTTCCAATTTCTGGATGTGTGTGTTATAAAGATGTAACCACTCAGTGTGTTAAATTGCCCACTGCTTGAGCCGTTTTTTCATCTTTTTCTCTTTGTGCTGTGAGGCATTACCTCAGAGGAGAAGTGTAATCTCTCAGTATTAAACCAACTGATGGTGCCAGAGAACCTTTTGGGACATTGTGATGGACACACACACACACACACACACACACACACACACACACACACACACACACACACACACCCCTAAAGCGCTTTCATTAGTCTCCCTTGTGAAGTCTGGATCAAGAAGAAATCTGGCATTACCACACACACACACACACACACACACACACACACACACACACACACACACACCTGGCCTCAGCCCTCTACCCATTACCATTGGAGACCACAGCCAGGGTCCAATCAGACAACTGCAGGTGGTCGCTGTTGGAAACGGTATTGGAGGATGATGGGATGGATCTATCCTGAGCCCTGGACATCAGCAGGTAGCCGTGAAAATAAAACAACATTGCTTACCATCTGCTATCTTCACTTTTCCCTGATACAATATAACACAAAATATTTTTTGCAATCCATCCATTTCCTCCTCCTCATCATCATCATGTGCATGAGGATCAGAGGAACATATCAGGATATCATGATGATAATCAATAAATGATACATCACAGCACCATGATTCACTTCTTCATTGAATGAAGCCGATATCTATAAATATCATCACTGAGTCACATTGCAGCGAGTGCACACACTGTGGCATCATCTCTCTCTCCATTTTCCCCCCTCTCACTTTATCCCTCTGTGAATCAATTTTAGATAGATAGATAGATAGATAGATAGATAGATAGATAGATAGATAGATAGATAGATAGATAGATAGATAGATAGATAGATAGATAGATAGATAGATAACACAACGTTTATATATAACATTTTCTCACCTGCCAAGCACAATCAGACACATTTCACCATTAATTGGCCTCAGTAAACACAGGCTCTTCAGGGGGAGAGTCAGGACAAACTGCTTTCTCACAATTGTTCATAACTAAACTGCAAACCAGCGTCAAAGCACAGCTCACTCTCTTCTTTACTCAGTAATGCTTTGTCGCGTTGTCTTGCACCATCTCGTCTCTTGATTATACAAGAATACAGATATGTCAGAAGTGCAACACGTAGCTGGGCAGGATATTTTTATAACATTTCCAAGTTGGTGGCTGGTCAATATAACACACATACAACACAGCACTCTGTAATATATATATATATATATGTCAGGATATATCGTGTGATGATAACTCTCGATACAAATTTCACAATTCAAATCAATAAAATAAAATAAAAATATGAATTGTGATTAGTATCAGACTGTGTAACATCTTAGTTCTTCCTAATAACATAGAATAGCAATAGGGAATACACGTGACTTCACTGTAGGCGGAAGTAACACAGCTCTAATGCAGTGAAAACACAAAAAACAGCTCGAAAGTGTGAAAGAGTTGTTGTGTGATTGTGCACAAATAGATTTAATAAAACATCAGAGCTTTCTCTCTTTTTTACAGACTGCTGAAAGATAAAGAAAAGAGAAGCAAATGGAGGCGGAACAAATGTTCATAAAAGTTGATTAAGAAAGGGAGTATTTGTTATTAACTTTTTCATTATTAATCAAAGGAATAGTTTAGTTAAAAGGCTGTTATATTTTACTTCAACATTGACAAATGTGTGCAAATAATTATTGTTGTTTAAGAAAATGAAACAAAAATGCTTTTTTTATTATTTAACAAAAATACATTTAAGTTGATAAAGAATACAAAATCAAATGTCGCACTTTTAAAAATGGTGAATCAAATCAAATTGAATTGTGAATTGGGTGAATTGTTACATGCCTACTAATTAAGTATGATGCAGTAAAGTGAGAAATCCGAACAATGGGCTCAGAACAATTTCTCGTCCCGATCCTATGGAGCAAAACTGTGTGGTCTGACATTTTTACCTTTCCCCCTCACCATTTCTAGTGTATTTCCTGTCTGATAGCATCCAAAAAGTTCTTGTTCTTCTCTACATGAGTGATGGTATTCATCGACATGATAAGTAAACTTGTGATCATAAGCCCCGCCCACAAAAGAGCCCAGAGTCAGTCTTGAGTGCAGTATAGTGTTTGGTGCCAATTAGCTAACAATGATTTTAATTTAACAAAATATTTAGGATGATAAAGAATAGGAAAATAAACGTTGCATTTTATTTGGGGGGGGGGGGGGGGGTAATAGAGTTTTCTTAATTTTTTTTTTCCCAAAAAAAGAAAATCTAATCCTAAACCCAATGTTGTGATTCAAACTGAATTGCGAATTGGGTGAATCATTACATTCCTTCATTACCTATATATATATATATATATATATATATATATATACCATTTATAAATAACAGTTTTCCACAAAACTGAGTCGTACATGAGCTGATAGTCGACAAGGTGTGAAGCACCGAGTTGGCTATAATCCACGTACGATGAGATTGAGTGGAATAACTGTTTTATTTTGTCCACTTTCACTGGATTTTGAGAAACAGAGCATTTTTTTATTTTTTGCAAATTCAATAAATAACAAGAGCGCTCTGAGAGCACAATATCTTCCTCTGACAACTCGGCCATAACTCTGGTAAAATGCAACTGAATTGAACAAAATTGGAATATGCGTGTTACCAACATATACCAAAGAATCCTGTCAAGTTTTGTGAAATTCCTCCAAAAATTGTGAGGTGAGTACCCTTCCCGGAACGGATGGACGGACGGACATTGCCACAACATAATCCCCCTTCGGGCCTTTCAGCCAGCGGGGGATAAAAATTGTGAGGGAAGTTGATTTCAGAAGGCAAGCACACCTTGATGAAATTGGCAAAGTACAAGTTTGTTAGTAATCGAGGGCATAACTCTGGGAAAATTTGCCCAAATTAAATGAAATTGCCGTCATATAACAAGGCCTTTTACCAAGCTTCAAGAAATTCATCCAAAAATTGTGATAGGAGTTGATGTGAGAAGGCAAGTGCACCTTCATGAAATTGTGAAAGTACAAGGTTGTTAATCAAGGGCTGTAACTCTGGTAAAATGTGACTGAATTGAAGAAAATTAAAATATGCGTACTACCGACATATAACAATGCCTTTTGCCAAGTTTCGTGAAATTCCTCCAAAAAATTGTGAGAGAAGTTGATTTCAGAAGGGAGCACCCTTCCAGGGATGGACGGACAGACATCGCCACGACATAATTCCCCTTCGGGCCTTTCGGCCAATGGGGGACAAAAACTTCATACAAAACGTCTGACAAAATCATTTCCGCTCAGATGGACTTCTTAAAAACCTATTGACGGTGGCACAAATTGACTTTCGTGTCTTTTTTTTTTTTGTAGAAACTGCCGTCTTGCTGTCGTGCCAAAGTTTAGAATAGCTTTAGGCATTTAGGCCACATTCTTCCTTGAATATTTCAGTGACATAATTTTCAAACTTCTTTGAGGTTTTGAACCAGTCTAAAAAAATTCAACAAGTTTTAATGCTTAAAGATGAAGAATGTAAACAAACCGGCGAAATGACAGGAGCAATTTGTGAAAAATGCGATAATAATAATTCTTGAAAAATAAAAGATATGTTCTTACCATCAAATACTTTTATTCCATATTTTGTTGCTTTTTTGTATTTTTTGGGATTTTGTTTTTGAGTCACGTTTTTATTTCATCCTCAGTTGGTTCAGCAACACGGTCCGCCATTTTGTTTTTCTCTACTCACGGTATATACGTTGATATCCTAGTAGTCGAGTAGCCAATCAGAGTGCACGATTGCTCATATCTAGTGAATGTGGATAGAATAAGCATCATTATAGCACAAGTTCTCCATACAAGCGTTATTCAATGTCAAATAACATTTTTGCACAGTAATCAGTGCTCTAATGATGATCATAAACATCAGTCAACCAAAAAAAAAATTCAGATGATTTGTTTAACCAGATTTTATTGGCTACAAGCGTTTTTATTCCTCTTTCCATTTTAAATCTAGCTATACTCTAAAATCAGGAGATTTACTACAGAAGGAAGAAAAAAAGTGTAGCTCTGTTTTTTTTTTATATGAGTGGATCTGGTATAGTGGTTATTAACAGCGAGATTTGTTGTGGTAGACGAGAGAACGTCAAGTAAATGATTTAAAGAAAAAAACATATTACTATCTAACTTTCACTAAAAGTACATTATTTAGTATATTATACAATATTTTGGATATTTCCTCCAATCCCATCCCATTCCAATGTTCAAAATAAAGAACGTCACGTTTATTCACTTTAGAACTGTGTACTTATATATATCAAATCTGATCTATTGCTGTTTATTTTCTCCAGACCAGCCTCCGCCAGTGTTTTTAGACATTATCAAGTCACATCAAGGTTATTTGATATGAAGCGTGAAATCTCAGGCATGTTTTGATGTGCTTTACAGACACATTATGACCAACAAACCAACATCAAGGCTCAGAGAAAACCTTGATATACCCTAAAGTCAAGCCCTGAGGAACACCTGCGACATTTGGTTTCCATCTGTGAAAATTTCACTACAACCTGTGGAAAAAAAAAAGTTGAATGTATAAATGTAATATTTACTTTATTGGAAGAAAAAACAACCCAAAAACAGTGTGGTTTTCACCTGAATTTAGATTTTTTTCTTTTTTCTGTGTATGTGTGTGTTTAAAGCATTGGTCATTGTGGACTTCATTTTAATTGTTGATGGTAAGAACACTGGATTGATTATTTGGTTTATTTAAAAAAAAGACATTACTCGTAACTCTGTATTAATTGTGTGGTTTGTGATTCATTCGTGTCAGGTAACAGGAGTTATATTGCTATCGCTATATTCGGAATTCTGATCAGCAATTCCAGACGTACCGTTTACATGAATGTGATCAAATAGATGTGTGTGTTTATTTGTCCCAAGCATACAAGCGGAATAGAATTTCTGACGATCCCACATCACTGGTGTACTCTGCTCCGTAAAGATGGACGCGGTGAGAATTTTAGCCAATCACAACAATCGGAAAGAAACCTCCTCGTAGAAGTGCCGTACAGGAGAAGGCAAGCACAGGATCATTAGTTTAGAAAATCTGCCTGTACAGAGTTATATCTTTGCTGCCTATTCTGAATTATTATAACGAGATTATCTGTAACAAGATTATAACTATGTTTAATTATTGAAGTATATTTAAAAGAAAATTTGTTTCTGCTATCACCCAGTTTTCATCACTACATGTTGCCATGACGCTCCTGTCCATAAAATGTCACCACATCATCACTGCACGAGGGTGAAGGCTACAGGTGAAGAAAGAAATCGATCGAGTGTTTGCATGGCGAATATTTTCCAAACAAACAGATTATCAGAGGTCTACAGCAACTCTTTCATTCCGATTTCATTCTCAATCGGAATGGCGTATTTCATTTCAAGCTGTTTACGTGAACAAATTTCATTCCGATCGAGCTTGAATCTGATTATTAACAGACTCTTAAGATGATGATACCCGGGGCAACTTTTTGGGCAAAGTTGCTGACAACGGGCAGCCAGGTGAGACGCGGGGCAACTAACAGACAATCGGCAACAACCAATCAGATAAGAGTAAATCTGTTGCCAGGGAGACAGACACCACAAAGATGGACACAAACATTTACAGCGTCACTTTTGTCTCGGCTTCAGCCTTTATTTATTTCGCTCAGGTAAGTATCACTTCTGGAACAAAACCGAATAGATCCTCTGGTCAAAAGATAATTTGACATCATTTTAACAATTATAAGTCAAAATAACCGCATTATTCTGTTAAACACTTTTTAAATCTCTTTAAAAATGCGACTAGCCTCAATCACATATGCTATAACTAATAACTGACACATACATCACAAAAACATCATTGTTTAATTCTCATCTCACCAAAAAAGACAAAAGGACATGGACCAGGAGATGCTGCTGAGGAGGAAAAGGGCGTGGCAGAGCTCCTGAAAGGCTTTCTTTCTTTTTTAGATCCTGGAGTTTGGACTGTTTCACCCAGGGGCGGTCCTGGGGGCGGTCCGACCGGGCAGCCGCCCGGGGCGGCATCGCGGGGGGGGGGGGGGGGGGCGGCATGAGCGCGGGCGGGGGGGTGAACATTTTGGATGGGGAAGCCCAATACCAAAGTTGCGCAGGTGACGTCATCAGTGTGTGTGCTTGTCGTAGCCCCATAATATGCACAATCCCGCCAGCGGAACGTTGTACTAGTCATCAAAAAGACTTTACTACCATAGTACTACACTACTATGACATTACACAGAGTCTTAAGTAATACATTACGACTTGATCATTGCCATTCTGGTAACAGCAAATTTATAACGGGCCGTGTCCGCGACGTACAACACACGACGAGAAATGTTTAAATGACCATGTAAAGCTGTTAACATTCTGTTGGCTAATACAGAGCCCAACGCGGGGCGGCACGAGCGCAGGCGCGAAAAAAAAAAAAACGGTTCCAAAAAAAAAAAAAAAGGTCCCCCCCCAAAAAAAACCCCGAAAAAAAAAAAAACAAGACGGGCGGGGGGGGGGGGGGGGGGGGGGGGGCACCAGCAGGGGGTTTCGCCCGGGGAGTAAATCACTCTAGGATCGCCACTGGTTTCACCCTCGGGTTCCACAAGTAGTCGTGCTCTGGATGTGAATTAGATCAGACGATGAGTTCGATAATCTCTATTACAGCTCAGAAAAAAATTAAAAAATCATGAGCTGCCCATCACTTTCAATTTGATGCAAGAGAGCCAACGTTATCCCGACATTGCTAGCGATAACTTTCAGCTATGTTATCTATGTTAGCAAAAACCACCGCGAGTTAGCAAAATCCCATTTAATCTCTATGGAGCGGTGGTTAGCTAATGACAGTTTACACTTCATCTCATCTCATTATCTGTAGCCGCTTTATCCTGTTCTACAGGGTCGCAGGCGAGCTGGAGCCTATCCCAGCTGACTACGGGCGAAAGGCGGGGTACACCCTGGACAAGTCGCCAGGTCATCACAGGGCTGACACATAGACACAGACAACCATTCACACTCACATTCACACCTACGCTCAATTTAGAGTCACCAGTTAACCTAACCTGCATGTCTTTGGACTGTGGGGGAAACCGGAGCACCCGGAGGAAACCCACGCGGACACGGGGAGGACATGCAAACTCCGCACAGAAAGGCCCTCGCCGGCCACGGGGCTCGAACCCAGGACCTTCTTGCTGTGAGGCGACAGTGCTAACCACTACACCACCGTGCCGCCCCCAGTTTACACTTAGCTGGAAAAAAAAAATCAATGACTTATTTCCAACCTGAGCATAAAAATAGATGTTTGTTGCTTTTCTAAGCATTTGATGAGGTAAATTCACCG
>NC_083575.1:94840986-94863486 GCF_027579695.1 Neoarius graeffei | reverse complement strand
CCAGATTTAAAAAAAAATCACAAATCAGGACAGATTGTAACAGATTCCCTAATCATGACATATTCGGAAAAAAAAAATTCCTAGATCATGCCAAATTACACAAGATTCCCTAATCATGACAAATTGTAAAAGAATCCCAAATCATGCCACATTATTGAAGATTCCCAAATCACCACAGATTAGAATAAAAACTCCCAAATCACAATAGATTATGAAAAATTTCCGAAATCAGAACAGATTCAAACAGATTCCCAGATCATGACAAAGTAAAAACAATTCCCAAATCATGCCATATTATATATAAAAAAAAGAAAATCCCAAATCAGGACAGTTTGTCACAGATTCTGAAATCACACCAGATTAGAAAAAAATTCTGAGATCATGCCAGATTACAGAAGATTCTCAGATCATGACACATTGTAAAAGATTCCTGAATCATGCCAGATTATTTTTAAAAAATTGCAAATCAGGACAGATTATAATGGATTCCCAAATCAGGACAGATTATAACAGATTCCCAGATCACAACAAGTAAAAAAAAAAAAATCCCAAATTGAGGAGAGAATATAAACTCCACTCATTGATACGGCTGCCACTGCAGGCTGTTTGCTCGAGGAAATTTATTCCACTAGCTGTAATACCTGCAGGGTATAGAAAAGAGACAGTGGGGGGATTTCAGGGGGCAGCCGGGGGGGCAGCCGGTGGGCTTCCAAACACAACGACCCCTCTGTGTGTCTGGGAGGACATGGTGAGTAGGCATGCATGTCTCAGCAACCCATTTCCGAACTTCCTCTGGCGTCCCTGTGTGTGTGTTTCTGTGTGTATGAATGTGATTAGGCGCTGATTTGTCCTGCAAGTCGTCTGGTTAACGGGTGGTCTAACGTGTCAAGAAAGGAAAAGAAAAAGAAAAAAGAAAAAGACAGTGAAAAAGACAGAGAGGTGGACTATCAGTGGACTGAATGCTAACTCCTCTGTTTCATGTCTAATGAGGAGCAGATGGACGTTTAGCGCGTGTCCTCCTGGTGTTCGGAACGCCGACGCCCCACAGCTTGCACACTAACCCATGTTCAAACGATTAAAATGATAAAACACTCGTCTTTTCTGCTTTCTCCCTTTATCTGCATTTCTCTGTTAAAAGACTCCACACTTTCCATCTGCTTTTCGAGGCAACTTTTGATCAGAAGAGATGCGAACATGGAAACTGTCCAAATCATACAGAGGAATGATTACAGTCAGCTTCATATCAGCTTTCCATCTTCATGTTTATATTCAACTTATTACTTCCTGACTTCCTCCTAATGAGTTATTCCCTAAGAAAGTACTACTTTTATTATTATTATTATTATTATTACAAATACTACTACGAATAATAATAATAATAATAATTAAAGCCGCAAGCGGCCTCGACGGGCCCTCGCGCCAGCGGCCAAGGGGGGCGGGGGCCTGCGTCCCCGCGAAAAACCTTCCACAGCTTCTTCGGCAAGAGACATTACCACAAGGTAGTGGTGTGAAGGAAAAGCATTATGGAATTATTTACCAAAAACCCGTGTTGGAGCAAGTGCGTCGGCCAAAAACAGCGCCCCCCATGGACGAAAATTCCCAAAATGTGGTATACATAACAGGGGAGGTAGTAAGAGGGTGGCCGTGAAGTTTGACCAAATTTGAGGAAAGATTGGATTTTTTGCCCAAAAATAGCGCCCCCAGTGGCGAAATATCACAGAAATTGGGTAACATGTCAGAAGCCCAATGAGTGATTTGCTTGTGAAGTATGAGCAGTTTTGAGCAATTAGAAGATTTGTTATGAATTTTTAAGCATGTAAAATTTTGCAGTGAAAATTGATTGACGTATAATTTCTGAACGGTTTATCCTACATGAAACGTATTTAGTAACTTTTGTCAGCCATGTCTGTAGATAATGGCTATCAATTGTGGTGACATTCCTAAGAACGGTCTAGGAGGAGTTGCGCCGTGTTCGTGGCCATGCATTTCGCACAAAAGTGAAATTACCTCACTTCCTGTTGGGCGTGGCTAATGCATTGGCATTACATTTTTGTCCGGCTTAGTAAGATACATATGCCTACCAAATAGCATGCCACTACTACAAACTACATGGCAACCAGACACCTTAATGCAGGAGGCCAAAATCACAACGAGTTAGGGGGCGCTATAGAGGCCCTGAGGCCCGCCTGGATCTGGGCTTCCGGTTCTCAGTAGCGGTGGCAGTCTAAGAAAAAGGAGCCAAATTTCGTGCGTTGTCGACCACGGCAAGCGCCCCAATAAGGGTCTTGTAAAGAGTTTGCTTGCCAAGTTTGACAGATCAGAAGCTGCAATATCATTTTTGCCATAACCAGCACCCCCAGGGGCGAAAGTGCACAAAATTTGGTGTAGATGTCAGGTGAGCTATGAAGAGTTTGCGTATGAAGTTTGATGACGATAGAGTAAATAGAAGATGAGGTATAGATTTTTGAAGAATAAATTTTTTGGTTTTTCCCATGTCAGTAGGTGGCGCTGTGCTGTACATGAGCGATGATGAGTTGGAAAAATAAGTGTCTACAACAGCAACTTACCATCACAAGGTAGTGGTGTGAAGGAAAAGCATTATGGAATTATTTACCAAAAACCCGTTTTGGAGCAATTGCGTCGGCCAAAAACAGCGCCCCCCATGGACGAAAATTTCCAAAATGTGGTATACATGACATGGGAGGTAGTAAGAGGGTGGCCGTGAAGTTTGACCAAATTTGAGGAAAGATTGGAATTTTTGCCCAAAAATAGCGCCCCCAGTGGCGAATCATCACAGAAATTGGGTAACATGTCAGAAGCCCAATGAGTGATTTGCGTGTGAAGTATGAGCAGTTTTGAGCAATCAGAAGATTTGTTATGAATGTTTAAGCATGTAAAATTTTGCATCGAAAATTGATTGACGTATAACCTCTGAACGGTTTATCCAACGTGAAACGTATTTAGTAACTTTAGTCAGCCATGTCTGTAGATGATGTGTATCAATTTTGGTGACATTCCTATGAACGGTCTAGGAGGAGTTGCGCCGTCTTCGTCGCCATGCATTTCGCACAAAAGTGAAATTACCTCACTTCCTGTTGGGCGTGGCTAATGCATTGGCATTACATTTTTGTCCGGCTTAGTGAGATACATATGCCTACCAAATGGCATGCCACTACTACAAACTACATGGCACCCAGGCACCTTAATGCGGGAGGCCAAAATCACAACGACTTAGGGGGCGCTACAGAGGCCCGGAGCCCCGGCCAAGTTTGGGCTTCTGGTTCTGAGTAGCGGTGGCAATTCTCGGAACTGGTGCCAAATTTCGTGCGTTTTCGCCCATGGCAAGCGCCCCGAAAATGGCCCAACAGCGGAGAAAAATAAAGAAGAAGAAGAAGACGGAAGAAGAAGAAGAAGACGGAAGAAGAAGAAGAAGACGGAAGAAGAAGACGGAAGAAGAATAATAATAGTGAACTCTTACAAGAACAATAGGGCCTTCGCCCATAGGGCTCGGGCCCTAATAATAGTGAACTCTTACAAGAACAATAGGGCCTTCGCCCTATAGGGCTCGGGCCCTAATAATAGTGAACTCTTACAAGAACAATAGGGCCTTCGCCCTATAGGGCTCGGGCCCTAATAATAATAATAATAATAATAATGGAATTGTCTCTAAGGAGATGATGATGGAAGGAATCTCAAGTGTTAGCGTTTGTTTATGTATATTAACACATTCGCTGTAATGCATTATCGTTTCCATAGCAACAGCCCATTCACAGGTTTTTAAAAAAATCGCTGATATGTTGAAGTTTTCTGTCAGGAGATATTTACTGTGACCTTTAGAGAAGGAGTCTCCAGTGTCAGAGTTAAAGCTGTATGTTTTCTGAAATCTTCAGGACAGTTGAGAGTAGACCCTGTAGGTTCTTGGGAACATGACAATCTGACAAATTTTATAAACTTAGACAGAGAGAGAGAGACAGAGAGAGAGAGAGAGAGAGAGAGAGAGAGAGAGAGAAAAGAAGACAGACTTGTTTAATTGTTGTTCATTGTGAACACCGACGTTAACTACAGTATACAATGATTAAAAAAACCCCTTTTTGTTCTTTTTAAAGCTATACTGTCTTTCAGATTTTTCAAGCGTAGGTCAAAAAAGGATTTTCCCGACAGCCAATTATTTTTGTTTAGTGACCAAAAGCTACTGAATTTGAATCACAGATTTCCAATTGTATTCATTTTTTTAAACAGAACAATTAATGAATTTATCTCCACGTGGCTCTAAATTCTCGGCTATTTTTTCCTGCTTCACCATGACCCAATACAAGATACTACATCATACATCACATCACGTGGTGGGCTTTCACCGTTCACGCAAGGCATTGTGGGATACAAATTTGAAACAGGAGAGAAAAATGGAGGATGTGAGTGTGCGAATGAAACGTGAAAGAGCGACTACAGTAACGGAAAGAAAGCGAGAAGAAAAGACGTTATGTTCTATACGAAGGAAAGGAAACGCAGGACCAAACTAATAAATATGGGCGCTCAGCGAGCACCTCGGTGTGATCAGCTGTTCGTTTAGCGACAGAATGATGGAACTGTCAGTGCACGCTCAAAGGGAAACCTGTAGATGGCAGTAATGCAACACTGTGGATGCCAGCTGCCGTAAAACCCAAAAGAAGAAGAAGAAGAAGGTAAACCTGCGCATGCGCACACGGACTTCCTCTGTCTGCTTGACAGCACGAAGCGAGTGATTTCATGCACATTATTTGCTTTAATCCCCTCAAATTAAATAACTTCCCAGCCGCAGAATGGCCTGATATTTTGTGAGATATTACAGAAATAAACAGATATCACAATCACCACATTTCAGACGGAACTAAATTTCACCGATTTTATGAAATCGAAAGGCCGTCTTTAAGAAAATTAATGCGAGCATTGGAAAACCGTTGCAGTATAAGATTGTCAAAGAATATAAGAATGCATGAAATGTTACTTTGTTGTAGGAAAATAATCAACACTGGCATGGTAACAGTAACCGTTTCCTCAGAACACTATAGAAAAAATGTTCAGATCAATTTTGGTGTTTGGTTGTAGATCCTGACCTCCAGAAAATGCTCCTTCTACCTGGAATTCCTACTCAGGACCTTGGGAACGTCTCCTCAGTGCTCCCAGATGCAATTTAAACATTTATTAATGTGTGACTCAACATCACAGATCGAGGTTGGATTTTGTTTCGATTTTGAAAATCAATGTTATCAATGTTGATATTGCGATGTTGTCATGTTGTAACATTTTACTCTTTAACACGGGTGAATCAAGGTCTCGCATCGATATTGATAACAATAATAATTACTCTATCCACATTCACTGGATATGAGCAATCATGTGCTCTGATTGGCTGCTCTACTACTCGGATATCAGCTCCTGTACTGTGAGTAGAGAAAAACAAAATGGTGGAATGTGTTGCTGAACCAACCAAGGACGAAATAAAAACTCTACTCGAAAACAACCCCCCCCCTCACACACACACAAAAGCAACAATACATGGAATTAAAGTATCTGATGGAAAGAACGTCTCTTTTTATTTTTCAAGAATTATTATTATTATTATTATTATTATTATTATTATGATTATTATTATTATTATTATCACATTTTTCACAAATTGCTCCTGTCATTCCACCGGTTTGTTTACATTCTAAGCAGAAATTATTTTGTCAGACATTTTGTATAAAGTTTTTATTTATCGAATTTGCAAAAAAAATAAAAATGCTCGGTTTCTTGAAATCCAGTGAATATGGATAGAATAGAACAGTTATTCCACTCAATCTCATCGTACATGGATTACAGACAACTCAGTGCTACGCGCCTCGTCGGCTATCAGCTCACGTACAACTCGATTTCATGGAGTAACTGTTAACTATAATTTAAACAAAATAACAAAAGATGAACATGGACATGTCCCTGTTTTTTCCCCACTATGTAGGTTGAATGCATGGATTTCGAAAATTACGTTATTCCGACCTCCGACTTCCTGCTTCCGAGGTTAATTGACTGCATCATGAGATTAAGACAAGCGAAAATATCTGGAATTTAGTCAAAACGATACAATAAACTAAATATAAGATTATTAAATGTAATTTTAGGTTTTGTTTCCTTATTTCAATCCTGAGCTTATTTTTTTCATTACAGTAAATAATTTTAGTTCTGTCTCGAAAATTAAACTTGAAATGAGTGAAAATGTCAATAAATAAGTTTAAAATCTCCAAGAAACTGGAGACAAATTTGACAATATTCAATATATTTCCTCCTACTAAGACTTATTATCTTTTAATCTTAAAGTAAAGTTTCCATGCGTCTGAGCAGCTTCATCGGTTCTTCTGAGTGGAGAAACATCTCAAGTGCACACACTCAGACACTCAGCTACTACAAACCCGATTTAATACAGAGCCTTCGTAAATATTAGCATAGCTCGTGAGTGTTTACGGATGCGGTCGGCCGCAAGTTAGTGAACTGGTGGTGGGACGGTGGAGCATGAAACGCTGGATAAGAAGAAAAATATCTGGCAATGATTGGTGTGTGTGTGTGTGTGTGTGTGTGTGTGTGTGTGTGTGTGTGTGTTTGTCTGTTTCCTCTAACTTTGTCTGAGAGGATACAAAGAGACAGCTGCTGAATATGAACTCGTAACACACACACACACACACACTTCAGAGATGGCTTATATCCATCTTTCTTGTTTTATTAGTATATGTCAGTCTGTGAACCTACGTGAATATGAAAGAGAGAGAGAGAGAGAGAGAGAGAGAGTGTGAGAGAGTGAGAGAGATAGAGTGAAAGAGAAAGAGAGAGTGTGTGTGTGTGTGTGTGTGTGTGTGTGTGTGTGTGTGTGTAACAAGGGCAGACGGAGCAGCTAATCTACATGGAACACACTCTCCTTCTTCATCTCTCTCTCTGTCTAAATCCATCCATCCCTCCTCCATCCATCTGCCTCACACGTTGTAACGAGGCACTAATGCTGCATTCACACGATTCAGCCTCACACACACACACACACACACACACACGCACACACATATCAAACTCCTCTTTGACTACTTTTTCACCACAAAAAAACCCAAAAAAACATCACAAGTGAAGTGTGTTTTCATCAGAGCAGAGTGATTAACACCGTTTAGCGATACAGGAATACAACATGAACAAACCAACAAAGTGCACTTACACTGTTCCTGAGTTTACATTCTGTACGATTTTTACAAATCTGTGCTTTACCTGACCATCTCTCTAATGTCACACTTTCGATTTTGTCACTAAGGGTCGTATTTAGAGCTGAGTAAAGAGGATTCAATCCGGAAATTTCACACATTACAACTCAAACCTCAGACATTCGGCGTTAATTGGATGGTTGCGACTTTTTTTTTCTTTTTTCCTCTTTTTCTCGAGTATAAACACAGCGATCTTGATGATAATGATAATCCTCAGAGGTGCGAGCTACATGAAGACGATTTTAATCATCAGAATGGGGAAACTAATCCAAAAAAATCAGCTTAAGCGTGTACATAACATGATTCTGAACACCAGGAACTTTCCTCGTGTAATCAGTCTCATCGGCCCGACAGTTCAAAAAGAAAGCTCATTTTGTTTCAAAACACGTCTTTATAATCTGGTACTTTTGGAACTCATTAGACAACTCTACTGCATCAGACAAACAACTGAATAACATTCCGAACAAATTTAAACAAGAACGAAAGGACGGATTGTGCCTTGTTTTTACGTGAATAAATCATTTTCAAGTCAATGTAGCTAGCAGTTCAGAGATTATGCACGAAAAATAATTAAACTGCTTCAAATAAAAGGACAGTCTTTTATTTATCTTTGTGTCAAAACATAAAAGTAACCCGTGTCGTGTGTATCCCTTGTATAGCATGTATTTTTTTTCGTAGTACACCGAAAGGTGACAGTAGGAGAAGAGCCATGTCTTATACCACAGCGATTTGCCAACAATTACGTTTTTTGAAAAATTAATTGAAAAACAACACATCATAATTTTTATCCATTTATCATTACATTTAACATTCTGTGAAACGAGTTAATCCATGTTCTCACATTATAGCAGCTATAAACGCTCATTCCCTCGCCAGCCTCTTTTTTATTCTCGCGCTTAAATTTTGAAACCTCAGCTCATCATCTTACTGAGAAGGTCATGTTTTCTGACTGTATCTGGATCCGACTGACACTCGAGACTCCTTACAGATGCGTTAAATAACCTTACGATTTACAATCATGATTACGATGACTTTTTTATTCAATTTCGGTTTATATTAGCGGCATGTCCGGGGTAAAAGTCCCTGTGAATGAGCTGTTACTGCTACCATGCTCTACTTCCACATACCCATAATGCTTTGCGCCTTGGGGGGGTAATGAGGTGCTATATTTGTTTACTAAGTCAGATAACCTCAGTCATTTCTTCAAATTCACACATGGGAAAACAACTTTTCCTGATTTAAAGTTTTATCGAATACCTCAAGAGGCTAAGCATCGAAAAGCGTGGTGAGACCGAATTCACCGTCAAAATGTTACACCCACAGACAACACGCGACTGTGTTCTACACACTTCATTGCTGGAGTAAAGTCTGATGATCCAAGTCACGAAGCCGAGAACCCGTCTGTCTTTGTGTTTAGTCATAAAAAGTGTGAAAACTGAAAAACAAGGACAAGTCAAAGCACTGCGTTTATTGAAGGATCAACTCCCAAAACAAAGCGCAGATGATGCCGTGTCAGTAAACTTACACGTCCTTCGCCTTTTAGTGTTTATGAACGGAGACTGAATGTGGTATTTGACCCTGTAGTCCGAACAGCCTGTCGTAATCCAGTAGCGTATGAGCTTGAGGAAAATCAGACTGAAGGAAATAAAAATCAACCTCAACTTAAAAAATAAATCTGACAGTTCTGCTGTGTTTACAGTCCTGACTTGACTGAGTGAATTCCGTGCTTGTGTTAGTGTTTTGTATTTTCTTACTCGTCGTAACCAGCACCCAGCAAAAACCATTTCACTGTGGATTCTTTTATGATCAGTGTTGATCTGTCTCAGCTCTTCTGCCGATCTTTTACCTTCTGCAGGTCAGTAATTGTCAGATCCCCCTTGCTGACAGACGGAGAAGGCTGCTGACTCACTGTCACCTGAAGTAGACATGTTCAAAGCGTTTGATACGATATTTACAAGTGCTTTTTTTTTACCAACTGATTTCTCAAAGTCCACAGAAAAGACTCTGCAGATTTCTTTAAAGTGCATATCCTGGACCAATTTCATGTTTTTTTAATATGAAAGAATGTCCCTTTACACACTCATCCAGAAGGGTAATTTTGCACAAGGCCATCTGTCTGCAGCAGAAAAAAATAAAATAATAAAATGCGTATGGAAAAATCCCGAGGGAGTCTGGAGCCAGATTCGTGACATCACCTGTGGAAGCGCCAGCAGGCTGCGAGAGCTTTGCACGGTTTCAGTGCACAGCCTGTGCAGACCAAGCGCTCCCATTTCTCTCTCATTGTCCGGTCTTTTGGGAAACGATGAGTACTAATCCCATCAAGATTGGTGTTGCTACACCCTCCTACGATACATCTGTTAACCATTTTAATAATTACGCGATAACGTTAAAGAAATTTGCAGAAAACCACCAGGTCGTTTTCTCATAAACAAACCAGCGCTGACGTAGGATTCAGAAGGAGGCGTCCCGCACGCGACGTCACGAAAATCAATGTTTCCTGGGAAATCCAAATGCCAAGTTTTTTCAGAGGCGGACCAATTCGCCTCAAATGGCTTGATTTCAACCGAATTTTTCTAGTATTGCGCAAGGTAAAAAAAAATGCACAAAATGCAAAATGTGACAGATATTTGACCAAAGTTTCATATAAATTACATTGACCTTGCTCCTGAATTTACCCGTGATATGCACTTTAAGGTTTGGTTTAGTTAGTTTTGACACTTGTTTGAAGGTTTTAGGGAGATTTAAATTGGAAAGATTACGGTCAGTGTGCGACGACGTGTTGTTTAAGTTTGTGGATGTTTTGGTTACCCCCAAGGCACAAAGCATTATAGGTAATGTGAAAGTAGTCAATAGAAATGATAACGTGTTAGAATGATGAGGTCAGAGCTGCTGGGATAGAAAACACCTTCTGACCAATCAGGATCCAGAACTCAGCAGCGCTGTGGTGTAAATGGTTATAATTAAACAGTAATAGATTAAACTGTAAGGCAGCCGGATGAAAAAGCAGAATTTGATGAAAGAATCTCTATCACTAATGGAGACTTATGAAGTCTATCTGAGAGAGAGAGAGAGAGAGAGAGAGAGAGAGAGAAGGATAATATATGCATAGTAAAGCACTCTCTCTCTCTTTCAGAAAACTGCTAAGCAGGCCGAACATGATGCTTCGGGTCTTTGGAATCCTTTAATAAATGTTAATTAGCCGTCAGTGTGGGCAGAACACAACGTTCTGAGAGAGAGAGAGAGAGAGAGAGAGAGAGAGAGAGAGAGAGAGAGATCATTTCTTGCACACACACACACACACACACACACACACACAACTGATGCGATGTGTACATACGTGTGTGTGTGTGTGTGTGTGTGTGTGTGTGTGTGTGTGTGTGTGTGTGTGTGTGTGTGTGTTATGCACTTCTAAAAGCAGATGGTAATTTACCAGCCAGCAAAACACAAGAGCCAAGATATAACACGCACCTCAAGGAGAAGACCTGCTGCAGCAACAGAGGGACAGTGGACATATGCATGTAAGTGTAACAGTGTGTGTGTGTGTGTGTGTGTGTGTGTGTGTGTGTGTGTGTGTGTGTGTGTGTTTTACAAGCCCCTGGCAAAGCCACAGGGTTGGCATTAACTGAATGGCTAAAACTCAGCAGGGTAAGAACACAAGTTCACGCAGCTCACTTTGCATACTACACACACACACACACACACACACACACACACACACACACACATATAGATAGATAGATAGATAGATAGATAGATAGATAGATAGATAGATAGATAGATAGATAGATAGTCTGGGGTGGGAGGGGTCAAGGGGGAGGGGGGTTTACAAAATTTTGAGAACACACTCAACTTCCTGTTACTTCATTGCTTCATAAAGCATGCTGGAAAAGACAAGTGCACGTTCGATACCTCCAGTTCATGGAAGAACTTAACAGGCCCATTGATTTCACCATCAGCCTGCAGCTGCATGGACACACACACACACACACACACACACACACACACACACACACTGCTGGCCAATTAAATCACTGCTACACTGCCCACTTTTAGCAGTGTGTGTGTGTGTGTGTGTGTGTGTGTGTGTGTGTGTGTGTGTGTGTGTGTGTGTGTGTGTGAAACTCAGTGACAAAAATTAGTCATAATAACAGGCAGATGTTAAAAAACAAAAACCTTAGAGAGAACCTTTCTCAGAGAGAAGAAAGAGCAAGATTTCATAAAGCTGCTAAATTTACATGCAGAACAATCTGATAATAATCTAATTATCTGATCATCTCATAATCTTAACAATCTTATAATAATTTACTATAATGGTAATAATCTGAGAACAATGTCATCATCTGATAATAATTGAACAATCTAATAAAAATAATCTTATTATCAGATTATAATGTCTTTATAACGTAATAATAATCTGTTAATAACCTAACAAAAATGCCATTATAACCTGTTAATCATCTAAAATTTAATAATCATAACATGACATCAATATTAAAGCAATCTTATGACAATCGGGTAATAATATAATTATAGTTTTACAATAATCTCAGATTACTGTTCGAAAATTCTCTAAGTATAATTGCGGAATAATTTCTTAATAATCTCACAATGATACTCTGACAATAATCTGATAATCTAATAATCTGATCATCATCTATCTCGATGATATTGTAAGAATTTCAATATAAGTTTATAAAAAAGATGATAATATAATGTCATAATTCTGTCAATAATCTCAGTAATAAACTGACAATAGACTGATAACCAACTCAAGAATTCAATTATTTTCTGATAATAATCTGATGATAATCTGTTTTAAAAAATCTGATAATAATCTATTAATAACCTGCACATCTCATTATAATCGGATAATAAACTCAAAATATGATAATTTTACAACAATAATGTAATTATAATGTTACAATATTCTGTTAATAATCTGATATGACGGTAAATTGATAAATTAATAATCTGGCAAATATCAAAATCTGATGAATTAATAATATTTTGATAATATGATTGTAATAATCTCATCATAATAATCTGATAATCTAAAAATAAGAGATTATCTCATCTCATCTCATTATCTGTAGCTGCTTTATCCTTCTACAGGGTCGCAGGCAAGCTGGAGCCTATCCCAGCTGACTACGGGCGAAAGGCGGGGTACACCCTGGACAAGTCGCCAGGTCATCACAGGGCTGACACATAGACACAGACAACCATTCACACTCACATTCACACCTACGCTCAATTTAGAGTCACCAGTTAACCTAACCTGCATGTCTTTGGACTGTGGGGGAAACCGGAGCACCCGGAGGAAACCCACGCGGACACGGGGAGAACATGCAAACTCCGCACAGAAAGGCCCTCGCCGGCCACGGGGCTCGAACCCAGGACCTTCTTGCTGTGAGGCGACAGCGCTAACCACTACACCACCGTGCCGCCCAAATAAGAGATTATCTGGCACTAATTTAACAATAATTTGATAATAATCTAATGATATGTTACTATAAGCATAATCTGACAATAACAACAATAATGTACCACTCTGATAATAATCTGATGATAATCTACCTGACAGCTTAGTCAGCTTTTAACCAACCAACCAACCTACCTACCTACCTACCTACCTACCTACCTAACTAACTAACTAACTAACTAACTAACTAACTAACTAACTAACTAAATCCTACATCACACCTAAATAAGAAATGAATAAATTGACTCTTTTTTTGGTGGATAATCCATAAAGGTTTTTTAAAAATAACATCAAATAAAATATGGCAGTATTTTTTTTAAATATTCGGATGTAAATATTATTGACATATTAATCAATTCCTGTATTTATTTATTGTACTGGTGTAATGATTGTGTTATAAAATTGTGTGTGTGTGTGTGTGTGTGTGTGTGTGTGTGTGTGTGTGTGTGTGTGTGTGTGTGTTATTGCTATTTGTGTGAGGGATTAAACCAAAAACACAAATAAACCCAGGTGGCATTGGCTGGTAATAGTCAGATTGTTTAAAATGTATTTGAATGTTAATGAGAGGATAAGGACTCTCTCTCTCTCTCTCTCTCTCTCTCTCTCAGGAACGTTATTCTCCTCTCTAAACTTTCGCGATTTTGATTAAAAGGCCACTCGGAATTGCACGGATTGACCCGGCACTTTGAGAACACACCATAAACAGACTCTAATTAACGCTGAAATCCCTCTACACACACACACAAACACATACACACACTCGATAGAAGCTTCCAGAAGAGCGCTTGTCATGAGTGTTTGGTCCTTTAGCTTTGATGCCAAAATGTTTATGCTCTCACACTATAAGAAAAAAAAAAAAAGGAGCTGGAGGTTAAGGGCTTGAAAGCCTGTTCGAATGTCAGTGAGCCGAGATGAGATGAGATGAGAGGAGAACCGAGTAGTGTGTGTTTACGTTCCGGCAATTAAAAGCTTAAATTTTCAGGCCGAAAACTCAATTTACAGAGGACTGAGGAGGTGAAGGTGAAGGCTGGAGGACAGTCGAGCAACACGCTAGTTCACACTCGTCTGGGTTTCTTCACACAGAAAACAAAACAAAACAAAACAATCCCCAGGAAGAGTTCTGGTGAGGTTTTTGTCCCTCATATGGGTTGTGACAAAGAACTCGTAACAGGATGGAGTGGGGGAGAGAGAGAGAGAGGCTTTTACCATCGCAGTTCAATCAGGCTGAAACACGCTTCAGACAAAAGCTCATCCACACACCACAAATGAACTGCTTTCTCTCGCTGGATTTCACAAAAAAGATCGAACAAAAGGATCAGGCCGAGGGCAGCGCTGGGCAATCGGCTAGCTTTTACTTTACACACACACACACACACACACACACACACACTCGCACACACCTGTATGCTGGTCCCAGACACACACTCCACCGAGGGAAAAAACACCAAAATGCCTCATTTAACTTCACAAAACTCTTCCTTACATTCTCCACATACAGCGTTAGCATGAAGCTAATCTCATACAAACGTGGGTTTACGGTAGCATGAGGCTAGTCTGAAACATAACCGCTCAGACATTCATAAATTTACATTATCTGAGAGAAATATCTAAAGCTAATTTCACAGCTAGTCCGAGAGAAAGACGTGTCTTTAGTGTAAGGCTAATCTCGGGGGAAAAATACTGTACATTTTAGCATTGGAAAGAATAAAATTAAATCTCTGGAGTGATGCTAGCCTGATGAGGTTTTTTGAGCATCGGGCTGTTCTTAGAGAAAGATTTGCATATATCCAGTGCCGACTCTGGGAGAAAGATACAGCATGGAGCACCAGTAGCATAAACCTAGTTTCACAGAAATGTTCGGATTTAGCCTGAAGCTAGTCTGAGAGAAGTATGTATCTCTAGTGATGCGAATCTGTTTCTTTTTTTTTTTTTACATGGTAGTTTTATAGATAAGGTTATTCTGAGGGCAAGATTTACCTTGTGTAAATGTCAGAAGTGGCTAATCTGAGAGAAACTTTAGCAAACAGTTAACATGATAGAAATATGTAGTTTTAATATGCGGTTAGCATCAGGGCCAGACTTTAAGACTTCAGTGTAAGACGACTTTCACCAAAGTGTTTTGTTCTAGCATGTGGCTAGTCTGAGATAATCGTACGTATTCAGAACTGTTACGAAAAGGTTAGTTTTGAAGAAATATACAGTTAGTATATACAGAAATATATTTCTATACATATATATTTTTTTCTGCTTCCGGTTGAGAGTACGTCGTGCACATTCTGGCTGCCGCTTCTCACCGGAGCTTTTTTATTTTATTTTCTCTCTCTTTTTTTTTTTTGTGTGTGTATGTGTTTGTGCAGTTTGATGTTTGTTTTTGTTTGAGTGTTTTTTTCCGCCAGTTGTGGTCTAGCTCTGGACCCAGTTTTAGGCGTCGGTTCCCTCCAGGCCTTGGTTCGCCGTGGGTGATGCCTGTGCTCCTCGCTATGGACTGCAGTGAGCTCGTTGCTCATTTTAACATCGTGGTTGTCCAGTGCTCTGTGCTTTAATGCTTGGTGTGATGTTCTGAGCGATGTTGCTCGGTGGTGTCGCAGCGGTTGTGCAGGCAGTTTGGGACATACCAGAGCTCTGCGTGGCAGTGCTTCTGTGCTCGCTTTGTGGATCCATGGCGTGGTGTTCTGAGTGATGTTGCTGGCGTCATCGCAGCGGCTGTGCTGGTGGGCCGGACTTGTTTTCGTGCGCCTTTTGGTGGGACTGTGGCTGCTACACCATTGGAATGGCATCCTGGCCCCTATTTGGTGGACTTACTTACTTTATTTATTTATTGATTGATTTATTTACAAGTTTAAAGCGACCTTGGATTTTGTGAAAGGCGCTATATAAATTTAACTTATTATTATTACAGAAATGTGTAGATTTAGCATAAAGCTAGCCTGAGGAAAATATTTGCCAGTATCGTGGGGATAGGACAGGAACGTTTGATTTAGCATTAGGCTAATCTGACAGAAATGTCTTGTTTTAGCATAAGGCTAGCTTGATAAACGTTCAGTTTTGACATATGGCTAGTCTGTTAGAAATGTCTGTTTTGAAAATACATCTAACCTGACAGAGATGTTCAATTTTGGCTCGTCTGACAAAACATTGACCTTTTAGCTTTAGTTTGAAATGTTTTGTTGTTTCATTTAACAGAATGATTTACAGGAAACATAACACTACTTTCGGAAGACTTCCTTTTTTAGGTTTTAGGACAAAAGTTGATCTCGGTAATATTTTCTTTAGCATAATGCTCATCTCAGTCATCCTTAATTTAATCATAACAGCCAATTATTTGTGTATTTAATATACAGTGGTGCTTGAAAGTTTGTGAACCCTTTAGAATTTTCTATATTTCTGCATAAATATGACCTAAAACATCATCAGATTTTCACACAAGTCCTAAAAGTAGATAAAGAGAACCCAGTTAAACAAATGAGACAAAAATATTATACTTGGTCATTTATTTATTGAGGAAAATGATCCAATATTACATATCTGTGAGTGGCAAAAGTATGTGAACCTTTGCTTTCAGTATCTGGTGTGACCCCCTTGGCAGCAATAACTGCAACTAAACGTTTGCGGTAACTGCTGATCAGTCCTGCACACCGGCTTGGAGGAATTTTAGCCCATTCCTCCGTACAGAACAGCTTCAACTCTGGGATGTTGGTGGGTTTCCTCACATGAACTGCTCGCTTCAGGTCCTTCCACAACATTTCCATTGGATTAAGGTCAGGACTTTGACTTGGCCATTACAAAATATTAACTTTATTCTTCTTTAACCATTCTTTGGTAGAACGACTTGTGTGCTTAGGGTCGTTGTCTTGCTGCATGACCCACCTTCTCTTGAGATTCAGTTCATGGACAGATGTCCTGACATTTTCCTTTAGAATTCGCTGGTATAATTCAGAATTCATTGTTTCATCAATGATGGCAAGCCGTCCTGGCCCAGATGCAGCAAAACAGGCCCAAACCATGATACTACCACCACCATGTTTCACAGATGGGATAAGGTTCTTATGCTGGAATGCAGTGTTTTCCTTTCTCCAAACATAACGCTTCTCATTTAAACCAAAAAGTTCTATTTTGGTCTCATCCATCGACAAAACATTTTTCCAATAGCCTTCTGGCTTGTCCATGTGATCTTTACCAAACTGCAGATGAGCAGCAATGTTCTTTTTGGAGAGCAGTGGCTTGCTCCTTGCAACCCTGCCATTGTTGTTCAGTGTTCTCCTGATGGTGGACTCATGAACATTAACATTAGCCAATGTGAGAGAGGCCTTCAGTTGCTTAGAAGTTACCCTGGGGTCCTTTGTGACCTCGCCGACTATTACACACCTTGCTCTTGGAGTGATCTTTGTTGGTCGACCACTCCTGGGGAGGGTAACAATGGCCTTGAATTTCCTCCATTTGTACACAATCTGTCTGACTGTGGATTGGTGGAGTCCAAACTCTTTAGAGATGGTTTTGTAACCTTTTTCAGCCTGATGAGCATCAACAACGCTTTTTCTGAGGTCCTCAGAAATCTCCTTTGTTCGTGCCATGATACACTTCCACAAACGTGTTGTGAAGATCAGACTTTGATAGATCCCTGTTCTTTAAATAAAACAGGGTGCCCACTCACACCTGATTGTCGTCCCATTGATTGAAAACACCTGACTCTAATTTCACCTTCAAATTAACTGCTAATCCTAGAGGTTCACATACTTTTGCCGCTCACAGATATGCAATATTGGATCATTTTCCTCAATAAATAAATGACCAAGTATAATATTTTTGTCTCATTTGTTTAACTGGGTTCTCTTTATCTACTTTTAGGACTTGAGAAAATCTGATGATGTTTTAGGTCATATGTATGCAGAAATACAGAAAATTCTAAAGGGTTCACAAACTTTCAAGCACCACTGTATATCTCTACCTGTGGTGTGAGTACAAAGTGTGTAAAAACGTAAAAGGACTTTAACAGGTCTGTAAAATCTTTATAACGAGTGTTTACATTCTCTCTCTCTATCTCTCTCTGTCTATTTCTCTCTCTGTCTCCCTCTCACTTGCTCTTTCTCTCATTCTGTCTCTCTCATGCAATCTCTCTGTCACTCTCTTTCTCTGTCTCTCACGCTATCTCTGTCACTCTCTCTCTCTCTCTCTCTCTCCTGTAGGTCTTTGTGAGGATGAAATGAGACACACCGAGGCTAATCTGAGATGGGAATTGAACTTCAGATATCTGTTACGCTAATTGTAGGATTAAAAATAACCCGATCCTGTAATTCACCGTCCATTCACTCTCGTCTTTTTATTCTCTTTATTTTGTCACTCGTTCTCTCTGAGCCGTCCTTCTTGTTTTTGTCTTCTGCTGATTTTTTCCTGTCTCAATCTCTTTTTGTTGGATTTTCTTTCCCACTGTCTTCTGTCGTCAAAATGCTTTCTCTCTCTCTCTCTCTCTCTCTCTCTCTCTCTCTTTCTCTCTCTCTCTCACATACACACGCATTTTCCATCCTCAAATCTTGAGCCCAAAATGTTTCATCGCCTCCAGAAAAGCTAAAAGCTGAGATACACTGAGCGATTTCTATAGGGGATCCTACATACTTAAAATGCACTATAGGAGAGACTCCCTCCTTCTCTCTCTCTCCCTCTCTCTTTCTTCTATCTTCCACACACAAACATTTGTCATCCCGTCATGCCTCCATCCTGCTCGCTGGTCCCGTGGGCCTGATCACAGCGCTCACTGCCAGAGCGCGATTTGGACTTGGCACTCGCGCTGCTGTCAGCATCATTACACTGTGCTACTTTCTTTTTTCTCGAGGAAAAACGAGGGATTCGTAACGAGACAAGACGAGACTGTGCCGCTTCAAAGGGATGAGAGGACCGACTTTATTCAGAAGTACAAAAGCCAGAAAGAATTGAGCTCACGGATTTGGCAGAAGGCTCGTCGGAGAACTGTTCTGTTTAACTATGAGGTGAGTTTGCGTGAAACGTTTCCACTTAGCATAAAGTTCTCTCATAAATACATTCTTCAAAATATTTTCCCTTCCATTGTCCAACTGGATCATTGGATCATTCTTAGAAGCCGGTATATCCAAAACTTGCAACCTTAGCATAAAGCTAGTCGAATAGAGGCGTGCCTTGAAACGTTAGCAAACAGCTAATCCAATAGAAACATTCTGAGATGCTAATCTGACTGAAACATTTATCTTTAGCGTTAAGTTAGTCAGAAATTCATATCTAGTGCAAAGCTCGTCCAACAGGAACATACATTCAGGCTAAAATGACATTGACATAAATGTTTATCTTTCGCATAAAGCTAGTCAAATATTTTATGAATATCCTCAGACTCTAGTTTGAGAGAAATGTTGTAATTATTTAAGATTCCTTCAGAAGTGTGCCTGAAAGAATTTTTAATGATAATATTAGGCTATTTTGATGCTAAGGAAGCATAAGCATGATTAGCTTTAGCACAAAGCTAGTCAGAGCAAAACATAACATTTTGTTTTGGTAATGCGAAAGAAATGTTAACCTTTTGAAAGAATGCTAGTTTTAAGAACATATTTGTTATGATTTCTCTTAAACGTAATGACGGTCTGAGAGAAATTTGTTCGTTTAAAAGAAACTTCTAATGCTCGTGTAAAGATGTTTATCACAAAGCTAACTCAATAGAAATGATTACGCTAGTCAAAAGGAAGTATTTGTTTTTAATATAAGATAGAGTGTGTGTTTACTGACCATGAAGTTCCTTCAGAAGTGCGAGCGGAGAAAATAACCCTCAAGTCCATTGTGTATCGTGAATATTAGCGTTCGCTTAAAGTAGCAGTGTGTTATTACTCCAGTTCTGTACACACACGCGCACTCTCACGCCGCTTTATTGGCCGTTATTTTGCTATTACGGCAGATCTAAAGGACCCCGTTCTACATTCAGACGGGGTGTAATTAATGGCAGGCTCGGCCGAGGTGGGATACGGGCTTTGTGTCGGCCGTGCGAGACGGATTTGCGTGTTATTATGGTAATGGATGCGTGCGCGTGCGTGTGTTTGTGTGCTAATGTGCTGACTATAGGGGGAAGCGTGTTGCAGGCGGATAACCTTGAGAGGGTGAGAGCGGCGTGTAAATGAAACCGTGTTACATGCCTGCCTGATTTAGAGGCGTTTAGTTTGAAATGAGGTGAGAACTGAGAGGAGAGGAGAGGAGAGGAGAGGAGAGGAGAGGAGAGGGGGAGGGGTGGTGATCACACACACACACACACACACACACACACACACACACACACACTGATGCTTTAGCCCTTTCTCTTTTTGTACACACACACACACAAAACGAGAAATGTAATTACACAACATATTTACATTGTGTGTGGCGCAAATCCAATTTCAGTCACAATTTTTTTTTATTCACACACACACACACACACACACACCTTTCGCGTAGTTATTTACCTCAGATTAATGGAAATGTATTTATTGCCTGACATGTAGATGCTGCTGAGTGAGTCCACGTGTTTCTCTCTCTCTCTGTTTTTGCTTTTCTAGCTTTTTCTTTCCCTCCATTTTTTCTGTTGTGTGTGTGTGTGTGTGTGTGTGTGTGTGTGTGTGTGTGTGTGTGTGTGTGTGTGTGTGTTAAAGCGTGGGTGTGAGGTTTAAGCCATGCTCGGCGCTCCACCCTGCTCTCTACCAAACAAGCTGCATGTCTTTCCGCCTCATCCACTTCCACACTGCACTTATTCCTCATTAGTGAGCAGACATTTTATTTTTTATTCACGTGGGTGACGTGTGAACTCAAACGTTTGCACTCGGACCCGAACAGCTAACGCTGGTTATAATTACCACATCCTCGACTTCCTCGGTTTTTGAAGTCGCACTCAATTATCGTGATCTTGCGCAGAACATATTTGCAACTCACCAGATTCTTTCCTCCTTTTTTTAGCCGCCACGACCAACGTGCCGTTCACGTCCTGTGACATCATTTTGTTTGAGTCAAAAAATACTCGCGGTGAGTTTAATAGCCACCTTCCGCTTTCTCTCCCAGGCACAAACGTGCATTCGGATGACATTTAATTTCCAACTTCTAAACACTGACATCACTGTGGATTTCAGGCTCAGCAGTTTTGGGGTTTTTTTTTGTTAATTAATACTAGCAGAAGCATTTTTTCCCTGAATAAGGCATTAGCGAGGGCTAATCTGATAAACATTCACCTTTAGCTAAAACTAGTCAGCAAAAACCTTTAATTTTTGCAAAAGGTTAGAAAAGACAGGGAACATGAGACAGAAATCTTTAATGTCAGTATGAGACAAACCTCTAACTTTATCATACGGTAAGCTAGCCTGACAAAAACTTCAGTGTGAGGCTAGCTGACAGAAATGTATAACCTTTTCCCAACAATGCTTCTGCAAAGTTGACCAAAATACATCAATTTTTTATTAGTTATTACTGATAGAAATAGTTTTGTTTTAGCATAATTCATTACTTAAGGCTAGTCTGAGAGAAATGTCTGATTTTAGCATGAGGCTAGTCTGACAGAAATGCTTGATTTTAGTGCAAGGCTAGTCTGGCAGAAATGCTTGATTTTAGTGCAAGGCTAGTCTGGCAGAAATGTTTGATTTTACTATAAGGCAAGCCTGACAGAAATACTCATTTTAGCGTAAAGCTAGTCTGAGAAAAATGTTTGATTTCAGCATCATGCTAGTCTCACAGAAATGTTGATTTGAGCATAAGGCTAGTCTGACAGAATTGTATGATTTTAGCATAAGGCTAGTCTGACAGAAATGTTTGACTTTAGCGTAAGGCTAATATGAGAGAAATATTTAGCTTTAGTATAAGGGTAGTCTGACAGAAATGTTTGACTTTAGCGTAAGGCTAGTCTGGCAGAAATGTTTGACTTTAGCGTAAGGCTAATATGAGATAAATATTTAGCTTTAGTATAAGGGTAGTCTGACAGAAATGTTTGATTTTAGCATAAGGCTAGTCTGGCAGAAATGTTTGACTTTAGCGTAAGGCTAATATGAGAGAAATATTTAGCTTTAGTATAAGGGTAGTCTGACAGAAATGTTTGACTTGAGCGTAAGGCTAATATGAGAGAAATATTTAGCTTTAGCATAAGGCTAGTCTGGCAGAAATGTTTGACTTTAGCGTAAGGCTAATATGAGAGAAATATTTAGCTTTAGTATAAGGGTAGTCTGACAGAAATGTTTGACTTTAGCGTAAGGCTAATATGAGAGAAATATTTAGCTTTAGTATAAGGGTAGTTTGATTTTAGCATAAGGCTAGTCTGGCAGAAATATTGAAGTTTTACCTCAGGCTAGTCTGACAGAAATGTTTCATTTTATTGTAAGGCTAGTCGGACAGAAATGCTGATTTTAGCGTAAGGCTAGTCTGAGAGAAACGTTGATTTTTTTGCGTAAGGCTAGTCTGACAGAAATGTTTGATGTTAGCATAAGGCTAGTCTGAGAGAAATGTTTAACCCTCTCTCTCTCGATGTTGCTGGACAGACGTTGAATTTTTCAGTCAAGACAGAATTGTTTAATTTCTCTTATTCTGTGTCCTGATTCTGAGTTTGGCCCAGTGAGAGCACCACAGGATTCAAATGCTTGGTGAGAAGCCGTGTGTGTGTGTGTGTGTGTGTGTGTGTGTGTGTGTGTGTGTGTGTGTAGGGATAACTCTGAATGGCCAGAGGCGCAGTTCTGTAGAATAACAATATTGTTGTTTCTTTTCAGTTCAGACACTTTGTTCTGGACCTTTTGTGTCATTTGTATCACG